>NC_137008.1:21791240-21811240 GCF_032717465.1 Coenobita brevimanus | reverse complement strand
TCCAGCATACTTGACCTCTTCATTACAACTAATCCTTCTGCTTACACTGTTAATGTTTCCTTTCCGTTGGGCTCCTCGGAACACAACCTTATCACCTTAACTTCTCCTATCACTCCGGTACAGCAAGTGGAGCCTCCAAAGAAACAACGACTGTGGCACTTTGGAGCTGCAGACTGGGAGGTCCTCAGGCAGAACTTCTAGGATTTTCCCTGGAATAATTATTGCTTCCATGGCCGGGAGTCATCTGGGTGTGCCTGCGCATTACGGAGGTTATTCTCTCGGGCATGGAAGCATACATTCTTTCTCATATCCTTTGACTAACGCAAGAAAACCTTGGTTTAATCACACTTGTTCTAATGCTGTCCTCAACAAGGAGAGGACCTATAGAAGGTACCAGAGGCAACCCACCCCTGAATCACATCTTTTTTTTCTTTCTGCTCGGAATCGTGCTCAGTCTGTTCTTCGCTCTGCTAAAAAAAGCTTCTTCCATACTACATTCTCTCAACTCTCCAACTCGAATTCTTCCTACTCCTTCTAGCACCTTGCCAAAATCCTTTCTAACAACTTGACCTCATCATCCTTCCCTCCTCTTTTCTACTCATGGCTCTGTAGCAATTTCTTCTACTAATAAAGCAGATCTTTTCACTCAGACTTTCTTCTCCAGTTCCACCTTAGACGATTCCGGTGCTGTTCCTACATCACTTCCCCCCTCTGACTTCCTCATGGCTAACATTAAAATTTCTTCAGCTGACGTATTTTCTGCCATCACTGGCCTCAATACTAACAAGGCAGATGGGCCAGATGGAGTCCCTCCTGTTGTCCTCAAGAACTGTACCTCAGTACTTACACCCTGCCTAGGTAAACTCTTTTGCCTTTGTCTTTCAACTTGTACCTTTCCTTCTTGCTGGAAGCTTGCTCTCATTCAGCCAGTCCCAAAGAAGGGTGACCATTCCCAGCCCTCTAACTATCGTCCAATTGCTTTACCATCCTGTGTCTCAAAAGTTTTCGAGTCTATTCTTAACAGAAAAATGTTAAAGCATCTTTCCTGTCACAACCTTCTTTCTGATCGTCAGTATGGATTCTGTCAGGGACGATCTACTGGCAATCATCTCATCTACCTTTCAGACTCCTGGTCATCCTCCTTTCAGGACTTTGGCGAAAGCTTTGCCATTGCACTTGATATCTCAAAGGCTTTCGATCGAGTCTGGCATAAATCTTTAATTTCCAAACTGCCCTCTTACGGTTTATATCTTTCTATCTGTGTCTTCATCTACAGCTTCCTTTCTGGTCATTCTATAGCTGCTGTTGTAGACGGCCATCTTTCTTCTTCTAGATGTATTAACAGTGGTGTTCCTCAGGGCTCTGTCCTATCACCAACTCTCTTCCTTTTATTCATCAGTGATCTAAGCTGCACATCTAATCCTATCCACTCGTACGCTGATGATTCCATCCTTCACCTTTCCATTCGGTTCCTGCACATCAATATCAGCAATTACTTCAACAAACAAGGGTTGAGACTATGGCACACCTAATGTCTGACTTGGCTTGTATCTCTGACTGGGGTAAAATTAATCTTGTTGTTTTTAATGCATCAAAGACTCAGTTTTTACACCTGTCAACCTGACAAAATCTTCCACAGGAGTACCCACTAATGTTTAATAATATCCAGCTCAATCCTGCGTCATCTTTGAACATTCTTGCAAAGATCATATTACATCCCTTGTACCATCTGCTTCCAAGAGATTGGGTGTGCTAAGCCGACTCCATACCTTCTTTACTCCTGCCCAGTTGTTGACTTTATACATGGGTTTTATTTACCCCTGTGTAGAGTACAACTCTCATGTGTGGGGAGGCTTCCCACATACAGCTCTTCTAAATAAGGTAGAGTCAAAGGCTTTTCATCTAATTAACTCTCCTCCTCTTACTGGTTCCCTTCAACCTCTGTCTCTTCGCCACAGTGTTGCCTCTTTATCTCTTTTCTATCACTACGTCCATGGTCACTGCTCCTCTGAACTGTGTGCTTGCATCCTTTCATCTCTATGATGGGTGCTACGCACCCGTCTAGCAACAAACTCTCGCTAATGCAAGAGTTAAGTGTTACTCCCAGTCCTTCATTTATGCAACAGATCAACTCTGGAACTGTCTCCCTCTCTCTGTATTTCCTACTTCTTATGATCTCCAGTCTTTCAAACAAAGTGTGTCCAGACAAGTCGAAATGAACTGATCTTAAATTTGGCTCTGTTTTGTATTGTTTGTTTTTTTTCTTGGAAGAAACTGTTTTGCGGGCTCCTAGCCTTTGGGTCATTCTTCCTCGCATTAAAAAAAAAAAAAAATCTGTTGCTCGACAGGCCCATTTCTTTACCCCAGTTGACATTTCCGTTCCCTGATGCAGGTCACGTAGTCGACAAGGGAGCTCTGATTTATTTATTCCAAAATAAGCACTGCCAAAATCCACTCATCCACTCAAACACATTCATTCGCATCTTAGCCCCATAGGGGAGAAGGGACAGATCCTCACCGCACCACACTGCACGAGGGTCAACTGCCCAGTCCAGTCAGTGACATCCGCAGCGGGGCCCGACAGCAGAGCTGGTTTTCCCCTGCCATAATAGTCCCATCCCCCTACCCACTCCTGATCTGATCAGCTGATCAGACCAAATGCGGGAGAATATTCCCTCAGGGCTGCGTCATCATTTATTCATTCACAATTTCTCTCCATTTCTTTCTGTCATGCACATCCACTCCTCCTTGCTCAACGGAATATTCCTCTCGCACCCAACTCTCTCTTCACACTGTCCATCCATCCTATTCGTGGTCTTCCTCTCAGCCTTCCACCTCTCACATCTGATCTAGTTATCTGTTTCACCAGTCGCTCATTATCCATTCTCTCCATATGCCCAAACCATCGCAACACCCTCTGCTCAACTCGATCAGCCATCTCCCGAACAACTCAGTTCTCCTTCGCACTTCATCATTTCTTACTCGATCCATACGCTTCACTCCACACATACTCCTCAGACACCTCATCTCCATTACATTCAAACTTTTCCTCTCTGCTACACCCATATTCCATGTTTCTGCCCCATATAACGCAGTCGGTACCACAACACACTAATACAGCCTTCTTTTTACATATATATATATATATATATATATATATATATATATATATATATATATATATATATGGGGATTGTGTATCTTTGTGTATCTATATATCTACCGGTATATGTGTGTGTGGTTTTGTATAAGCGTGTGTGTGTGTGTGTGTGTGTGTGTGTGTGTGTGTGTGTGTGTGTGTGTGTGTGTGTGTGTGTGTGTGTGTGTGTGTGTGTGTGTGTGTGTGTGTGTGTGTGTTTAAGCAGAGTTTATGTTGTGCTGGATTATCTCATTATATTATGAACTGGTAAAATAACTTGTGACAATATGTTATGCCGCATATATTTTTTCTTAAGTTTTCCAGGGAGTACCAAATATTTTGATGTTGGCAAGTCCTTCGTTTTTCCTATCTGAATGGGCTATTTACCCTCTAAATGCCGTCATCCTCCTTCCCTCAAACCCCCTGCATCATCCTAAGATTCCCCTGTCTGGCGTATCTCCCTCAGCATTGTTGGGTCGAGACATGGTTTGACCAACTCAGGCTTCCCACTTACTAAGAGATGGAATTGATAACGCAAACTGTAACACGTGGAAGAGCAGGAAGGTGCACATACGTTATAAATCACTATACGGATATTGACTGTCCACTTTTCCATTTTATCCGAAAAACTACAATAAAGCTCAGTATACTGCAGTCATCTCTCCTCTCCCAGGGAAAACGACATTTCTCCCGCTGCGGTAACCTCACAAAAGGAAGCCCAACACACAGCTCACCACTGATTTCATATTCATTCCATATTGGATTTCTGAAGGACATTCAAGATGTACAATGCAATATCAGGACACAACTCTTAGTTTCCCCCCACCCCCACTGTAATACGACTTCAGTTTCCATTCTGATGGTGCTCTCGATGTTTGTTACCAATTTCCTCCGCACTTGTCTCCGACTCCCATCATAATCCTGGAAATGGTTTCTTTCCGCTACACATATCACGAATAAAGTCTTGTTAAAGGTAAAATTCACATCCTATTATAGCACCAAACATAGACCCGATAAACCAGTTCTAGCATCATTTTCATATGGTGTTTTTACATTCGAGACCAGTATACATACGGTATAATTCCATCTTCCTCTAGTGGGGTAACTGAGGGCGGCCACCAGCCACTTACTCCAATATTGCGTGACTCTACGTTGAGTGACTAGCGGGTTGGTTTCATGCAATCCAGAAAACCATTTATTATATTTGGTGACAATCATATAAGCTAATGGCCCCCAAGTGGTCTACTGAGCTAATGCACTTCAAAAGGACAGGCCGCTACAGGTTTCCCTCTGAAGGATGGTTGGAGTTTATTGCTCATATAATGCCAGTTCGGGGGGAACAAGGCTCCTTACCTTTGCCTTGAATATCAGAACTTAATAGTTTAGTTCTGGGCCCCTGCACTCCTTTTAAGAAACAGAAATAGATGGTAGGTAGACTGATCTCTCATTCCGTATCTGAGCTGACATAATATGGCAGTCCATCGAGTATGATCTCTGATAGATGTCATCCACCAATGATTGCTTCTGTCAGTTATTATTCTGCATCATACTGTTTTGTGTACTCTGGTTTGTTTGTTTATCCGGAAAGCTTTATTCATATCCATAAACTTCATGCTTAACAAATCTCCTCAAGTACATTGTGTTTACTGTTATGCATACATACAGTTTACAGAATTCCTCCCAAACAAGGTTTGTGCTGCACAATATGGAACTGCACATTAAAAAAAAAAAAAAAAAATCATTGAGCTACACATTCTCCACTCTTCAGCCTGTCTTCTGCTTAATAAATGACAACTATTATGATCCGGTTTTGGTTTAATTCATAATCATGAACTGAAAGCAATTTTTATAAATGGTTGCATTAGCTGGGGGAGGTGATGGTCAGTGGTTAAAGATGTTCTTCCTCTTTCAGAACGCAAGTTAGATCCCAGACTGGAGATTTTCTGAAAACATACTTCGGTTATCTTTCATAAGATCCACCAATATGGTAAAAAAACACACCCTTTAATACCATTTCATCAACTAAGTGAGGCAGCCCCGCCATGCTTTCTATTCAATAAGGCCTGTGGGTTTTAGTGCGTAGATATTGAAATGTGATTGCATGTGAGAGGAAAGGGAATTCCTGGCTTTCAGGGAACAAACTGTCGAGTCTGAGTCTGGAGTCGGACACACATATAAGAAAAAAAATAATAATAATGCCATAATGCCATGTATCAACTGAGACTCCAGCAAGTAATGGATTCTTTGTGCTTGTTTTTCCATGTTCGTACAATATTCTTGCATGGCGGACAGGGGGTGGCCACTGAAAGGGAGGGTGACGATATGGTCTCGTTAACCTTCTGTCCTCTAAACAGGTATTTTTTAAAATCATCACAAAATCCTCTTGTCTGAGTTTCGTGCCTCCCTCGAAGCCCAGTAAGCTAAAGTTAGTCTTGACTGTGTGAATGTGTAGACTGTTGCAGGTGTGAGCAGAGAACAGCGTTTGATTGTCTTAGTAATGGATCTATTCTGCTTTAAGTGTTTCTCTATGTCCAGTGTAAGATCATCATCCACTCATTCGATGTAGTATACAAAGTGAACACGTTGGCTGGTAATCATATAACCAAATGACGCCTGGTGAATTAGGGAGTTAATACACACCAGCCGGATGAGTGGAGATTATTGCTTATATGATGCTACTCAGGGGTGAGTGTAACTGATTATTATTGTCGTAAATGTGGGGACTGTTGATCCAAGTCCCACATTTCTATGCAGCTTTGAAGTTAGAACTTGATGTCGGATGGATGGATGCAACATTAGATTAAAGGGAAATAATCATCATTAATGAACCATTGCCAATAATAATTTTAGTTGTTGTCAAGCCTAAATAGGAAATTTAAGACCAAAGCAGCGAAACGTAATACCTAGGATGAGCTGCGAGGGTGTTTGGTTGTGGCACTTCGGCTGTGCTTTGTGGTTTCAGGAGGACTGAAAATGTTTCTTTTATAAAGAAAATTTGTTGTGTACTGTGGATTGTTTTTAAGAAGCAAGAAAATTATGATGAAACATACAGTATTTGCTTGGCTGTACTTAATGCACATGGTACAGTGTAATGCTGTATCATTGGTTATGCTTGATGTGTATAGCTGTATGTGGTGTAGGGTTTTGCGTGTGATATACGAGGTTATGCATTGCATACGAGGCTATATAGGTAGGGAGAGGCGTTAGGTTAGTATTTGGAGACGAGTGTGGGACTGGGTGTAGTGTGTGTGTGTGTGTGTGTGTGTGTGTGTGTGTGTGTGTGTGTGTGTGTGTGTAAGTAAGTAAGTAAGTAAATGTTAATTGCTTTATAGTCATACATCCATGTAGGCTATACATTTGAATATTACATAACAAGCAACGGTCTGTCGAGCCTAAGCTCCCTGACAGACATTTTTATAAATACTATATATAAATTGTGGTTGCTTTAGTTGGATATACCAGCTACAATCGTATGTGTGTGTGTGTGTGTGTGTGTGGTTGTTGTGAGGTGGCTGTGACTAGACGTGGTGTATTGTGTGCAGCTAGTTGTGATGTGGTGTGATAGTGTTTTGTATTGTAGGACCGCGAGTGTTGTGTGAGACTAATTGTGATTTATGTGGCCGGGTGACGTGGAAAGGTTCATTATACAGGGTTGAGTATGGTTAGGTGTGTATTACTGGATACGTTGATGGGTGTTTACCTGAGTGCAGTTTTTGTGTAAGAAAAAAGTAATAATAATAATAATAATAATGATAATAATAATAAAAATAATAATCGTACTGTTCATCAATAATAATAATAATAATCGCACCGTTTATTGATCAAATCGTATCGTTATTAAACGCTCCAACAAACTTTGAACGATCAGCCTTGGTCACTTAATAGCACCTCTCCAAAGCTCCCCCACCTCAACAACAACATAAATAACTAGAACACCATAAAATTTACCATGAAAATTTTTTATTATAAAAAAAAAAAAACTCCCACAGCCATCGCCTACTTGAATGCGAGTTATAAAGCTATATAAAGTCAAGGTCGCTGATCTTGTACTTTTCACCTTATTTCATCAGTCTATAACTCCACGACGTAGGGTGGCTATAGCTTTAGTCCTTCATTGGATATTAAGTGATATTCGGAATATCCAGAAAAGTTCCAGTTTTTGACCCCATGCGATCTGAGAGAATACTCAAGAGATTGGAACCATACTCCATTCCGGTATGCGACTGCCTTAAGGCTATATAGCAGTAAAGTTTCAGCTTGCTAACTTTAGTGGTTTCTGAGAGAGCATACCAGAACCCATTTTTGTACACTGTGAATAATATCCGGTGATCCGGTTGATGGATTGCCGTCATATTTGACCAGAAGCCGCCAGCTGAGCGATTAACCTGACATGTTGAATGCTATAGGTCAAACAGCCTCCAAGTAATGGCCCCATTTTCTTCTTGTGGAAAGAATATTAAGACTATTGACAAAAACAAGGTAACTTCCCACAGGGATTTCGAAATTTTACATAATAATAATAATAATAATAATAATAATCTGTTTATTAGTAATCTGACAAAATTAATGCTGAAATTATACAAGTAGAGGAAAGTGTTTAAAAGTGCTAGTACTTAATATTACCTCAGTTTATAATTGTGAGTTCCGTCAGGAACAAGTTGTATGGGATGGCACTGATTCATACACCTGTGCTAAAGATATTATATACAGTGATTTAGCAACGTTGTGATGTAGTGCCACAAATTTGATATTCATGTATGTGTTTGGAAGTACTATAATTTTTTAAGTTAGGATGTAACCTGAATACTAGTTTATAAGTTCCTATCCTAAGTAGTAATTCATATGTTAATGATTAATGTAGGGCTAACTATTTTTATATGTATGTATCTCTGTATCTATGCAGTGGGTGATGTAATTGTGGATGTTGAGCTATGGGAATTCCCCGTCTGGTCAAGTAATGAATAACAGATGCGCGCAGCTTTTCTTGTCGTTATTGGGCGCCGAGTTTAAACCTTAAACAGAATAATGATGAATATACAATTCTTTCCGTAACCTAGTTGTGAAATGTTTACTAATGAAGCGCTAGAACTCAAATATGTAAGATTAACAGTCCAAAAGGCCTAAATAATGTCATTTGTGAGGATTTAAAGGTCCCGTTTGTCTTGGCCGTCACTAGATGGCATGAGCTGCCTTAAAATTCAAAGTGAGATAGTGATAGAATCAGTATCTAAATTAAGTAAGGATTAAATCTCAAATTTTCCCCAATTCAATCAAAAGTCCTGGCGTCATGGGTACACTGCTAAATAAATTGTAAAGAGAATTGACACCCACCATATTTCAAAAACACCACCTCATTTGACTTAGCAGCTCACTCGAGCCCCAGACGTCGTATATAATGGACGTTTGTTCAAGTGAGCCGTCCACATTTCTTCTTCCTCCCCCTCTTTTTCTTTGTTTAATCCTTACTTGTCATGGACTATATGAAGTAATATTGTTGAAAGTTTAACGTAGACTCTCGAGCCCCAGACGTCGTATATAATGGACGTTTGTTCAGTTCACAGACACCGGCGACGTCAGTGTGAGCATAAGGCTTTCCCATAGTATTGTCCAAAGACTTGAGCATACACACATTACACTATCCATGAATTATTATATAAACCAAATGTAATTGTAACAGTATTATTGATCTATCAAGTGAATTTTATTTTGTAAATAAGAAATGGAAATTTGGAAGTGATGTAATCTGGTAACGGAAGAGCGAAATTCAAAACCATTAACCGTTTTCTTTCTTGTAACTAAGGTTAGGAAGTTAGGAGCGTGGAAGGGAACTTAGTGATTGTGAGCAATGATGTAATTTTGAAATGAACCTCGAGGCTAGACAAGCCCGAGTGATTATGAATTCTTAGTGATTATTCAATGTTTGAATAGTACCTCGAGGCTAAACAAGCCCGAGTGATTATGAATTCTTAGGGATTATGTTTTTTTTTTTTTTTTCTGAATTATTCCTCGAGGCTAAACAAGCCCGAGTGATTATGCATTTTTAGTGATTATATAGCAATGATGCTTATGAACTTTAAATAGTCCTGAACTGATATTGGATTCTGGATAATTACCTGATGAGAGTATATTATATGGATGAAAATGAACACGAGTAATCATTCTTATTGGTTCGAGGCTATGCCAGCCCGAACAGATAACTCATGCTCGTAAAAAGGTCCCTGACTTGAGGCTATTGTCGAGCCCAAGAATAACTGACAAAAAGACAGTATGGTACAACAACTCCATACATCGCTTGTATGTATCAAATTGTTTTCGCCTGGTAATAATGTTGGAGGAATGATCATCCAAAACCCTGGTAACATGTACAATCTTCTCTCATACTAAAAAGGGTCATGTAATTAAAAATGTTTTGTGGAAATTAGCATAAAATTATTAGAGTAAGGTATATATCTTTTCTTATTTTCTTAGTGTACCTAATCAAGGGAATTAAGTCCTCAAACCTAATTCACTCCCCTTCCAATTCAAGATTCCTTCACTGTGGGAACGACGACCACCCGTGGTACTGACTAAATCTAAACTAGGCCAAAAACTACAAACGCTACCACAATATTTCTTAAATTACTATAAATTATTATACTAAGTCGAGTACCACATCCATGGATGAGTTGATCAGTGCCAACAACAGGTAAGATTATAAATATCCGTCCTTACACTGATTGAAGAATACCGGTGGGATAAAATCACTAGCATTACACTGGATGAACAATAACGGTGGGGATAGTAAATTCTTACCGTTACACTGGTGTCAACCGGTGGGATACAAAAAAAATCTATTATTACACTGGTGGCAACCGGTGGGATAACATTTACAGGTATTACAGTGATGTGTGATGTTTCATGAACCTGAGTATACACCTAAACCTGATTGTGTATGTGTTTGTGTGTGTGTAAATATATATATATATATATATATATATATATATATATATATATATATATATATATATATATATACACAGTTTATTATAGATAGATAGATAGATAGATATAGATAGATACAGACAGATAGATAGATAGGTATAGATACATATAGATAGATACAGATAGTTAAATAGGTAGACAGACAGGGGAGGCGGTGGTTCAATTGGTAAAGTTGTGGCCTGCGTTCTTACCGGACCCAGGTTGAAATCCTCGCTGGGGCAGGGAACAGTTTAAAGATTTGAATTTCATTAAATCAGACTTTACTGATCTACCAGAAGACCCGCAGACATGTCGTAAAAATACCCCAGCTAATATCAATGCACCTGAAAAGGTTCGCGTTATGGGGGAAATTAGGACCAATCACAGCTCAAGCTGAGGCAAGCCAAGTGTTACCAGCTCAAGACGTCATCACTTACCTTATGACGTCATCATTTACTTTATAAACATACAATTACTTTAAGTACTTCTGAACTTATCAGTAAAAGAATGTATATACAAGGCACGTAATAGACATTTAACAACATTATAGGCAGGTGAGGCAAATATGACACCGTACTGGAATATAAATGAAGGCTAAGACTATGTAAAGTATCTGGTAACATATCTACACACTTGTACTTCTTTCGGTTTTCAAATTATTTAGTTTCTCTCCTAAAAAAGATGTATGGACTTACAAAAATATAGGTATCACATTGTATATCACACGTATAGCAAGCGCAGAACTGAATGAAATGGCTAAGCATATCAGTTTGCGTACTCGTGGTAATAATAGTAGCCGAACCGAAAAGCACCTAAGAAGACAATAACAACAAGTTCAACAACACGCTGCCGACTCAGCAAGCATGGAGTGCAGTGATTGGGATTTTAGTGAAGGTGGCTTTAAAAATATACAAATCATTCGTGAGCAGGACCATGTGAAAGTATGGACTAATGCAAACACAAGAGAAGAGTTTGAAAAGTGGAGAGGCATATTTTGCAAGAAAAATAACGTGTTTCAACAACTACAAGGTTTATCCTGTTGAAGGAGTCAGGAAAGCATTTCGACAAAGGCTAATATGTCATCATGGCGTGAAACACAAAGGAATCAAGAAAACTACTACTGGGTAAGCATTTCAAACATTTTTCTGTAGAATATTACAACCTATGGTAACTTAAGATGTGCATACATATACTGTATATCGCGTATATTAACATAGAATTATGGACGACTCGAGCGCGCATCAACTCGAGTGTGTTCAGCTAACCTAAGCTGACGTGATCTAACCTAAACTGACCTAACCTAACTTAACCTAACCAAACCTAACGATCGAGTTGGTACCACACGAGTTTGTGCACACCTGACTCGTCAAGACACCCTAACATACATAGATTACATATATTGTTTTGTATTTATTTAGCCTATGTCAGCTTCGAGCTAATGCTACTGTACTGTAGTATAATTCCTTAAGTTTTATGTACTAGTTTGTTAGTTTGTATGTGTACAGTACTATAGGGTGAAAACTAACAGTAAGTATTGGGCAGTGTGTACAGATATAATGTACTGTATAAGTAAATTTACTAAATCATTTCACATACGGATCAGGTAACTTCATACCATAGTCATATCGTACAGTACTGTAGTCAGTTTGTACCTCAACATACATAGGGTAAGCAAGGTTGGGGACCTTGGGGAATGTAGGATTTAACAGGTGGGGGACAAGAATCATAAAGCTAATCAATCCATTCCCTTGGTGTAACAGGAGCCTTATTTTGGCTGTATATGTTTCCTATAACTTAACTAGATTAATTTTTCTTACCAGTATATTCTTATTCAGTTGCAGTGTCCATGGATGTAACCATCAAGGTTGTGACAAAGAGAGCAGCACAAAGTGACAAGCTGTTGAGAGATTTTCCTTGTTTTGTGAAGATCCAGGGAAATCACAATCATCCCCTTGGATCTGCTGATGCCCTCAATCAACTGAGAGTACAGTCAAGTACAAGAGAGATGTTTGAGAAATACTTTGAACAAGGTACCGTAAATATAGAATACACCAGAATGAAGAAGCTATTCAGTACAGTTTGTAAGGTTTTCTTTCAGTAATCCCTCTCTATGTATACATAGTCATGCTCGGCAGAAAAAAAAAAAAGTAAACAATTATTTTATCTCGAATGAGTGTTTAAGTGATTATTACATTTTTCAAGGATTACTATGAGCTTCCAATATCACTGTATTAATTCCTACAACTAGAAATTGACACACTATTCTGTCTACCAGAATGTGGAAACTCGGGATGTACAGAGATAATCACTTAAACACTCATTCGAGATAAACTAATTGTTTACTAATTTTGCCATCTGTTACTGTTTTTCTTATTTCCACCCCAAGCATTTTTTAACATTTGTTTATTGTTTGCAGTGTCCTATGTATTTTATACATGGGTATGCTTTTTTTTTTTTTTCAGAAATGTCAGCTACTGAGGAACTATCATCACCTCATCCGTTGAATGTGCATAAGTCAGGAATGAAAACCGGTATATGAGGTTACCACGGTTAATATAAGCCTAAAGCTTGATAGTTATGAGTACAGTATTGAGATTACAAATAAGTTTAGCAAAGTATATTACTGTATAAACTAAATAAGAGTTAAAATTAGAGTTAAAAACAGTAGTAAAATATATAATTACCATATTAAGATAAACAAATCTAATATAGTAACCCCCCCCCAAAAAAAAAAAAATACAGGACAGTAAGAATGATTAATACTGCTACCGTAGGTAGCTAAATGAATATTATAATAATATTAAGATCTAATCTAAGATGTGTACTAAGCAAAGTTAAGTATTTAACAATATGGTACAGTATAAGCTATAAGTAGTAAGCTTTAATGAATAACTTTGAGGTATTATGATAAGCTGCATGTTTGTTTATGGATAACCTACATATCACAGTAAATTTTCAGTCCAATGCACTTTCATCATCATCATCATCATCATCATCATCATCATCATATGGTTTCCCACAGCACACGGGGTGGGGAGGGAGGGTTACCAAAGAATCAAGAGTGTACCATGAGGCCTTTAGGGGTTGGTGTGTTGTCTAATATTGTACTGTATTAGGATGCAATGTCTCATTCCTTGAGATATAGCTCTGTTTATTATGCATCAACTTTCTCTGCTTGCTTTCAGAAAAAAAAATACAGTGAGTGAGCAGCTATTGCTGTGTCAGAACGTACCATGTACATTACTGTATTAACTTATATAAACAACTTGTTGCATATTGACAGTAGCCTATATCAATACCTGTATACCATAGTAAGTTATGATTCTATAAGATATGTTTAGTGCTGTTACTGACTGATGCTTGTATTTATAGGCATGACAACAGCCCAGGCACAAAGACACCACATAATGAAAATGGACCTCAGCGATGATCTTTATGGCCAAGCAAATCACGCCATAAATCCATCTCCGAGGGCCATTCAGTATATGAGGATTGCATGGATGTCAAAAGAACTTAGTGGATTAAACAGCCCATCCATGTTTGAGGCCATAAAGAAGTATGCAGAGGACAACCCAGAAATTACTCTAAAACTAGAACAGGATAATGATCGCTACTGTGTCGCTCTTATTACCCCCTTCATGCGGCGAGCACACATGATATTTGTGGATGCAACAAGCTGTGTCGACCAACTAAACACAGCAGTCATACCATTTATGTGTGCAGGACCAGCTGGTGCAGTGCCATTAGCTGTACTTTCCACATCTTCTCAAGATGAAGCAACACTGACTAAAGGTTAGTACATGTACTGTACAGTAATATATTGCAATTCCTTGTTGGTTACAAATTTACAGTTATTACATAATAGACACATGACCAGTTCAAGTCGGCTGAGCAGACAAAAGAATATATATTTCTTAGAGTTAAAGTACAGCTATAATTTTAGACATCACTGGCTTACTTGATTATTATGTAACATACAGGATACATGGACATATATTCATATGTAATTCACAAATACATACAGTATTCTCGCGCATACACATATACTGTACTAGTACTGTTAACAGACACACATTCATACATACATGCACATTCACAGTGTCACATAAATGTGACATATATTTTTTGCTTGACAGGTTTTGGCATGGTCAAGGAAGCTCTAGGCAGCTGTGCTTTCAATGGCAGGGGAGCGCCACAGTCATTCATAACAGACAACTGTGATGCTGAACGAAAGGCACTGGCAGCAACTTGGCCCACATCACAACGCTTCCTTTGCATTTTCCACATACTGCAGCAAGTGTGGCGTTGGCTTTTTGATGCAGAGCATGGTATTCAAAAGCATAATCGTCAGGAGCTAATGGCTGCTGTGAAGACGTTAGTGTTCGCCAAGTCAAAAGAAGTATTCAGTGAATTATGGGAAAATATCCAAGCCAGTTCTCTTGTAAACGCACATCCCAATTTCACAAGTAATATTTTGATTGCTGATTGGATAGTCACTATTTTCCAGTATATAAATTACAGTACCAATCAGACTCATTATTCAACATAGTACAGTACTGTATTAACTTATTCCTAGTTTCCTTCTCAGTTTCCTATAGTTTTCTGTCCTCTCTGTCTCCCTCTGTTGTGGAAGCCTCCGTGATCTTTCTAGCTTAGTGCACTCTTATTTATTTTTCCCATTTCAGTTACTTTTCTAATCAGCGCTCTTATTTTTGTGTTTTCTCTTAACTTTTCAGTTACCTAATGTCTTTGGTGCAGAACTAAGAAGAGTGGGCAATTGCTTACCGAGCTGGTGCAATTTTACGAGGGCACCACACAAACAATTTTTGTGAGGCAACAATGTGCATTATCAAGGACATTGTACTCAGTAGGTGAGGATTAAGTATTATTTATTTATAAATGATGAGAGTTTCTAACATATTCATTTCAATCGGTTTGTTTGATTTCTTGATTCATGTAATGCTTACATAACTTCCTACTGTATCACATTCCTCATTTCTGGTGGTGTTTTACAATATGGACTGTCACTTTGCATCCTTACCATTAATCACATTCGAATCTCACAATATTTATAGAATGAGCTGGAACTTTTTGCCGGATGGAAAATGTACTAGGCAGATTCAGAAGGGGATGAATCTGGGATGACCAAGTGTTGAATTAGATAAAATATGTTAAAAGTGTTTAGGATAAGATTTTTTTTTTTTTTTTTTGCCACCCCTTAATGTGTCTGAGAAGGCCTTATATTTGACTACAATATGCATACAAACCCATTAAGATATGTTTTATATGCAACGTGTAATTTTTTTTTCAGATGCAAAGCCTACAACACTACACAGCTCGTTGTTTTCATGACTGAAATTTTCGACTCTTACATGAGGCAGCGGCTGGTAGACGTAGCACTTAGTCGACGACGTGTCAAGCCAGTGAGTGTAGGGAACATGACCATGGACAGTGTGACCTCCCTCGGTAGTGGAAAATTTAGTGTTCAGAGCCAGTCTGAACCAACACAAGTATATGAAGTAGACATTACCATTGGAATGTGCTCCTGTACCAAGGGTGAAAATGATGCCATTTGTAAACACCAAGTTATATGTGTCGATTATAGCATGACAGTGGTGCCCCAGTTGTTTGTATCAACAAGTAAAAGTCGGCACTGGCTGGCAGTTTTGGCTGTTGGCAGTGAGAAAGCACCAGAGGAGCACCAGAGGGAATCTTAATGAAACAGAAACAGAGGTCAATGAAACAAGTGAGCTTCATCTAGTGGAGGCAGTTTGGCAATGGATAGAGCTGAGAATGTGATATCTTTAGATAGTTCTGACGATGAGGACCAGGATTTTAACATCAGTGAAAATCCTACTCCTGGACAAAACAACCATAGTGACAAATCTCATATAGTAGCCAAAGCGTTGGTTGAAACAACAGCTCGGTTTGGAAATACAGACACTGAAGTGGCTCTAGATAAGTTCCTCCAACGTATAAAATTAATTAAATCAACAAACCAATTGAACTCTTTACTGAGTTGTATGGGGTCAGCTGTAAAGAATGGTGGTGCAGGTCGAGGGAAAATTCCTTGCCAACCAACATTACTTGCAAGAAGATCCCCTTGCATGCCAAGAGGAACAGCTCCCATTGGTAAAGGGCGTCGTCCGACAGGGGCTGTTGCATCTCAGTCAAAACGACCCCGCAACCTGGCTCACAACATCAGTTGCAATGTTGCGAATGCAAAGTCCCATGGTAGTGGCCATTAGTCACAGTCAGACATGTCTGTTGTACAGTACAGTCAATACTGTAACAGTTTCTAGAGTAATTTAAGTAGGTATTTCTCTAACATGGTTTTTCATTTGGATTTAGCCAGAACATTATGTAAATGTATTACTTCTACAGTCTAATGATTCACCAACAAGACTAAACAACTGCAAATCTAAAGTCAAGTTAAATTACTATAAAGTCTAAGTCAAATTGCAAGTCATAAAAAACAGCAACTCGAGTCATACCTGAGTCCCCATCTCTGATCGCAGTTGTTGGTAATACTGTAGGCTATTTGGGCATTATAAATAAATGTAGCACACTCTTTTTGGTATTTTTTGATGTCATAAAATTTACGTACTGTAAGAATTTTTCCTATGGGGAATGATCCTTTTTCTGTTGCATACAGTATTTGAAATCAATAGTACAGTATCTTAACTTGTTTTATGCTGCTGCTGTTGTCCTCATAGGCACCTTTCAATTTGGCTGCAATTATTAAGAGTATGTGTGAACTATTACTGTACTATGTGGAATGGCACTAGTAATTCTTCACGTGGTGTCTGCCTACTATTTATATTTTGATTATATTGCAAGTTTATATTAGTATTATATCATTATTATTAAAAAGAGAAAGAGATTATGACTTTAGATACCTTGGATGTTATAAAGATCAGGAAAGTATGCAATTATCTTACATGTACTAAAAAAAATTCACTTATGTCAACAATGTTTGTTATATAGAAACAAGCTCCAGTACTTCATTAACACAGTTAGTTGTGGTTTCATATGTTGATGACCTAAAGACGTAAGGATACCCACCATATTAATATTCCACCAAAATATTTTTTATCCAAGAAAAATGCATTCATCTAAATGTGAAGTCTATATTACCAAAGGAAAAATATCACATTCATTACCAATTAACTACTATTTATTACTAGTTATTTACAGCCACTAATACATCCTTTCTGTCTAATCATACAGAACCATTGAACCCTTTTTTATTCTATATGATCTAACACAGCCATAAATACACCTTGCTTGTATCATAAAGTTCTGCTTTAAAGTTAGGTACCCTAGCCTTTTTATTGTTTCACTCACTTGTTGTTCACAAAGGTCTTCCTCAAGTCTGTCTGTATTTTCGTACTTCCAACATTTTCACTTATCAGTTGTTGATGACACTTGTTATTGTCTTCGTAGGTACTTTTCGGTTCGGCTACTCTTATTACCACGAGTACGCAAACTGATATGCTTAGCCATTTCATTCAGTTCTGCGCTTGATATACGTGTGATATACAATGTAATACCTATGTTTTTGTAAGTCCATACATCTTGTTTAGGGGAGGAACTAAATAATTTGAATACCGAAAGAAGTACAAGTGTGTAGATATGTTACCAGATACTTTACGTAGTCTTAGCCTTCATTTATATTCCAGTACGGTGTCATATTTGCCTCACCTGCCTATAATGTTGTTAAATGTCTATTGCGTGCCTTGTATATAAATTCTCTTACTGGTAAGTTCAGAAGTACTTAAAGTAATTGTATGTTTATAAAGTAAGTGATGACGTCTTGAGCTGGTAACACTTTAACTTGCCTCAGCTCGAGCTGTGATTGGTCCTAATTTCTGCCATAACGCGAACCTTTCCAGACTTTGTGAATATGCTTCCCGCCCTCCCTCCCTGGAGTGTCCAGTCACCCCATCAAACTAACCATTTAGATCATATTGTGATATAGATTGTTCTTTTTTTTTTTTCTTTTTTTTTTTTTTTTGCATATTGGTAGGTGGTAGGTGGTGGCGACCATCATCCACTCACTTGATGTAGTGCTGCCTACTTCATCCTTAGCCTTTATCATTCTTTTTCTGTGTCTGCCCTCCTCTCTTCCTATCTCTCCCATATTTCTTGTCACTTCCTATTGCTTTTCTTTCCTTTACAGGTGGCTTCACATTGAGTGACAAGCCAAATGGTTTCCTGTAAGCCAAGAAACCATTTACAATGCTGGGTGGTAACAATATAACCAAACCATACGTGCTCCCTACATGTCAACAAGTGGGTTGGTGGAGGGTTAGTGCCCCTTCCCGTAAAACAAATAACTCAAATGGCCACCCCTTATGGGACTGTGGCATCTGGCAGTAGATAGATAGATAGTTTATCATTATACTGATTTTAAAAATCACGAAACGTATTTTCCTGTGCGTGTTTACCTGATGAATGAGATATGAGTCCATTTGTTATTTTTTTTTACTGATATTATAATTTATTGTATTTTATTATTATAAATTAATAAACACCACCTACAAGGCATTCAATTTTTTCATGAGTGATTGCAGAGATATGCTGAAGCAGCAGTATGATTATATTTTACATGTTAGTAACACTACATGTATTTTTTGTATTTGGGTGTTGTAACACCTCACCGGACTAACCACGTTTGAATACCCCACAGGACTAACGAAGGGTTAAAGGAAAATTTCAGCTGGCATCCACCCTGTCCCAGTGCACCACCCCATGACCTAACTTTTCTCACTGGGTGCCTGTCTCTAACATGAAATGGTTTTTAATTCACTTTCAGACCACTTTTTCCGTTTCTTTTCCTCTGCTTTGGGGATATTTCTTCTTTTATTTTTTCCTTAAGAGGAGCCTGTGGAGTCATGTGGAGAGACAGGCTGACGAATGAGGATATAAAGGAGCGTTGTGGTGTGGATGTGGATGTGATAGGAAGCGTTATGAGGAACACACTGAGGTGGTTTGGCCATGTGGAGAGGATGGAGGGTGAAAGACTGACGAAGAGAGTGTATGTGAGTGAGGTGGAGGGGGGAAGAGGGAGGGGGAGGCCGAGGATGAGATGGAGGGATGGGGTGGAGAGGTATATGAGAGAGGGGGGTGTGAGTTGGGAGCAGGGCAGTGAAATAGCGGGGGACAGGGCGACTTGGAGGCGATTTGTTTGTGGCCACCCCAAACGGGATTGAGGCGTCTGGCAATAGATAGATAGATAGAACTTTACATGAACTTTTTTTTTTATTGTTAGGGAGTGAAATCACCACTGCATGCTTGCATATGTGTGTGTGTATATGTGTGTGTGTGTGTGTGTGTGTGTAGGAGAAAACATGAGAAAGTGATTATTTTACCTCAATTACTCTTCTGTTAATGTTAAACTACCTCACCAGAAATGCTGAAGGTTTACAAGATGATGATAGGCATACTGTACATATAAATGCTCTCTCGCTCTTCCCACGCTCACAAAGCACACTTTATTAGTAAATAGAACATCGACTTCACTGGAGTCAAGGAGTGGAAAATAAAAAAAGACCGAGGGCAATTCAACATACTAAACCCGTTCATACACAGTGACGCGTTAGGCATCATTAGGGTCTTTCCTCGTAAATATGCAGTGACGCCTTTAGCATCATAAAGCCATAAAATAATCGCCAAGAAAAAGTTTTTGGCCAATTTGCATCTTTTTTTGAGGTGTCACAGCTTGCCCGGCTCACGTCAAAAATAATGAGTTGGCAACAGCGGGTCCCGACACCCACAACAGCACATACAGGATTTTTAGTACCAAGTGCGATGTGAGTGGAGAAGGTAGCGCGCGGTCCCTTGTCCTTTAAATCTCCTCTATTACCTCCGTCCCAGCCGTGTGACATATTTCGCTAAA
>NC_137008.1:21631240-21786240 GCF_032717465.1 Coenobita brevimanus | reverse complement strand
TATATATATTATATATATATATATATATATATATATATATATATATATATTATATATATATATATATATATATATATATATATATATATTATATATATATATATATATATATATATTATATATATATATATATATATATATATATATATATATATATATATATATATATATATATATATATATATATATATACTGTATATATCACCACCATCATCAGCCTTTTGAGTGTCCACTGCATGATCGGCCTATCCCGACCGAACTGGGGACGATTCAGCCAATGTATCTCTACAAACTTGCTTAGGCTGTCTGGTAGAGATTGTATGTTGGGTGGGATGTGCTTGTAAGTGTGATTGTAGTGTTGGAGTGTCTTTGGATGTGTATGTAGCCTGTGGAACAAGTGTAATCGGGCGGCGCAAACTGACTGGGTGCAAGCATACCTTAAAGTATGCGATACTGGTTCAACCACAGCACCCCATGTGTCCACCGAAGCAGTACGTTGCCAGAAGAACGCTCCCAAAGTTTATTTCCCTGGCGGGGCGCGAACCCTAGTTTTCCCATGTACGAAAACGCACACTGTACCACAGAGCCCCATAGATGTGAACATAATTAAGAACACACATGATCTTGGAAAGATCATATTACATCTCTTGTAAAATCTGCTTCCAAGAGATTAGGTGTGCTAAGCCGACTCTGTGCCTTCTTTACCCCTGCAAAATTGTTGACTCTATACGCGGGTTTTTATCCGCCCCTGTATGAAGTACAACTCTCATGTGTGTGGAGGTTCCCCACATACAGCAAGCTCAATATCAAAGGCTTTTCGTCTCGTTAACTCTCCTCCTCCTACTGACTCCCTTCAACCTCTGTCTCCTCGCCGCATTATCTCTTTTCTATCTACTACTCTTTTCTATCGCTACTTCAATGGTCACTGTTCCTATGAACTGTCTGCATGCATTCCTCCACCTCTACGACTGGCGCGCAGCATGCATCTAGCGGCAAATGCTCATCCCTTTTCTGCCCAACTCTCTAATGCAAGAGTTAACCGTTACTCCCAGTCCTTCATTTATGCAACAGGTAAACTCTGGAACTGTCTCCCTCTGTTTATATTTCCTGCTTCCTTTGATCTCCGGTCTTTCAAACGCAGTATGTCCAGGCATCTCGAAATGATCGGATATTGAATTTGCTGGGTCTTTTTTTTTTTTTTTTTTTTTTTTATGCGAGGAAGAAGGAACCAAAGGCCATGGCCCGCAGTAACAGTTCCCTCCAAGAGAAAAACAAAATACAATAGAGAGCCAAATTCAAGATCCGATCATTTGGAGATGCCTGGACACACTGCGTTTGAAAGACTGGAGATCATAGGCAGCAGGAAATACAGATAGAGGGAGACAGTTCCAGAACTGACCTGTTGCATAAATGAAAGACTGGGAGTAACGGTTAACTCTTGCATTAGAGAGCTGGACAGAAAAGGGATGAGAGTTTGCTGCCAGACGGGTGCTACGCGCCCGTCGTAGAGGTGGAGGAATGCAAGCAGACAGTTCAGAGGAGCAGTGACCATTAAAGTAGCGATAGAAAAGAGATAAAGATGCAACAGTGCGGCGAAGAGACAGAGGTTGAAGAGCGTCAGTAAGAGGAGGAGAGTTAATGAGACGAAAACCCTTTGACTCCACCCTTTAGTTCCTTCTTCCTCGCATAAAACACACACACACACACACACACGGTCTTGCTGGGTTCGGTTATTTGCCGAGAGTAGTTGGCTTTTCCTCATAAACTTCTGAGAAGTGTTGGAAAGCATTGGTGAGGTTCCACATGTATTGTTCCCGCTTTCACAGCCCGTCCTACATTTTCTCACACTCCAGCTCCCTCTAGTTTTTCCAATGAGAAAGTCTAGAGACGTTACATATTGTCTAGTTGCGACTCTAACTGATTCATACAAAAGTCTTTACCATGCACCACTATTAATAAAATTGTACTTTGCCATAATTCTTAAAATCAGTGCCATTTTCCTTTCCTTGAATTAGTTCTTAAATTAAATGACTGCAGAAACAAGCACTGTTGTGAAGAAAGTACATTACATAACAATCCAACCCCAAGAATGTAGTGTGTAGGTGTTATGAGACGATTGTGGTGATATAAAACCTGGTAACATTCAGAAGTTCAGTATTGTCACCGACTGAAACACGTTAATAACAATCGTTGCAATCATGGTGTTGACAAATATGCAGCAGCCTACACGATTTTACAAAGTAATGTGATAAGCTTGTAAACCTCTATGGCGAGTGAAAATACAGTTAATATCTCTTAACCACGCAGCAGCAATTGTCATACGTCACTGGCTGACGATTTTCACTCACCTTTAAATGAAGTAGATTTGTGGCAGGTAGCGGTCTCCTAAAATATTTCTTTTACATGCTTTGTCACTAGTAAAGCGCCATGCAACTGAAATTCAACTAAATTACAATTATAATCCTCCAAATATTAGCCTTCAACAGCTTTTTCCACTCGTTTCACACGAACGTGGATACACACATATAATGAATCATTATTAAACATTTCGATACTTATACAGTACTGCAGTAATGTATACTTATTCATATGTGGATTATCATAAATATATCATACAAGTCAACGCATTTGCCCACGAATGTGTATCGCCTGCCATCAGAGGGAAAAAAATAGATCAGTAGTCCTCTGGCAATGGAAAAGAATATCATTGTAGCTTCGCCCAAATAGAAAGGAAGTCTTACGATTTCGCTGTTTACTCGTACTAAGTTAAGAGACAGTAGACGGAGGCGGGGTGATAGACGGCTTGTTTGGTAGGTTAGTGAATGGCAGTAGTACTGTGATGGAAGGGCATTTAATGCCTGATATGGGGTAGCAGAGGGATACCGGAGGAGATAATAGGGATAATGATGAAGAATCAGCAGGAGACGTGCTAGGGGTACAGCAAGGGGTGGCAGCAGAAGTAGTAATGGAGGGGCCGCAGGGACAGTGGTGGTGGAGCAGCATGGGTAGTGATGGAGGAGGAGCAGGGATAGTGATAGAGGAGCAGCCGCGGTTGTGATGGAAGGATAGAATGGGGTAAGGATGGAAGAACAGCAGGGGTAGTGATGGAGGGGTAGAATGGGGTAGGGATGGAAAACCGCAGCAGGGGTAGTGATGGAGGGGTGCAAGGATATGGATGGAGGGGCAACGGGGTTAGGAACAGAGGTGGAGCATGGGTAGGGATGGGTGGGAAGCAGGGTTATGGATGGGGAGCGTGGGTGGGGATGGATGGGAAACAGGGTTATGGATGGGGGGCAGCAGGGGTAGGAACAGGGGCGCACCATGGATAGGTATGGAGGGGCAGCATGGATAGGAAGGGAGGGGCAGCATGGATGGGAATGTAGGGACAGCAGTGGTAGGGACAGAGGTGCAACGAGGGTAGTGACAGATAGGCAGCATGGATAAGGATGGAGGAGCAACATGGATAAGGATGGAGGGGCAGCATGGATAAGAATGGAAGGGTAGCAGGGGTAGGGAGAGAGGGGCAGCAACGGTAGGGAGGGAGGGGCAGCAGGGGGGTTGAACGTGATCTGGGAACGTCCTATAAAACTCCAGCTCTTTGTTATTCCACGCGTGTACTCGTATACTAAATATTCAGATAACACGGAGGGCTAAGCTGTGCATTTATATGCTGGTTTTATTCCAGCTTCAACGGACAGACGAGATATTTTTAACTTTGCCTTTTTTTCAGAGGCAGAAAACATACCGGTATTCTACTTTAACTTTCTGTATAAGCAAGCGATGATATATCCTGCTATTTTGTGCACAAAAAATGTTATTCTTCCTCACCCATGGTTATCGAGCGAAATAAATATATCTTAGTGTAACTGTATAAGCGGTATGCCTTACTTATTTCTCTCATTATGAATTACTGGTTTATCATCACCTCCGGCAAACTTAGTGTATACTCAGCCTGACCTACAGCCTGTGTAATACTGAATATCCCAGTTGCAAGCTCAAGTACAGTAAAGAATTTTTTCACTGACAACCCAGTAACTAAACTCAATTTTTCCCTAAGTAATAAAGAAGAAACTTTGTGATACAGTCTTTGCTGGATAGAACGCTCCAATCAAAGTGACGTCCTTGCTGTGTGTATGTGGTCTATCCAACAAAGTCACTGATGCTGGTCACCTAACCTTTAAAACCAATGACATATTTTATTCTGTTCTTGCTTCTGACGACAGTTTTTCATTTGCATTATGAGACCTGAATAAAAAGACGTAGCACTCAGAAAGTACAACTCCCACGCCCACCAACTGGTCTATCGGCCGAATATTTGACTTTGCCTTGTGACCTTGACTTTAGAATTGAAATCAAATTATTTCATTCTTGTCTGACCTTTAGCCCTTCCACCAACTTTGGCTGAAATCAGCTGAAAACTACTTAAGTTACCTTTGGCCAGTGACCTTGACATTTGACCTTTCCCTGTGACCTTATCCTGTGACTGATGGATCTCGAAACAGAATCTCTCAGCCCCTGTTTCAGTCATAAACATTCCACAAATTTTGGTCATCAGAAAAAAAAAAAAAAATGGCTTTGTCACGTGACTTTGAGATATGTCCTATATATCGTTCTACATATAAAACAAAAAGTAAACCTCGTGGGTGATATTCAACTCATCCACCAAGTTTGATGCAATTTTGGTCAAAACTGTTTTAGTGTCTTTTTTCACACACAACACACACAGGTATCAAAATTTGACCTTGTCCTGTGACCTTAACCACTGACTGACTGCTCTCAAAAATGTATATTTTCATTTCTCACTGAACTTTAACTCCACCACCAAGTTTGGTTGAAATAATATAAACTACTATGAACTTGTTCTGTGAACTTGGCTCTTGACCCTTCCCTGTGACCATGGCTCTTACCTAACTGTTCTCATAATCGAATCCATATATTCCTAACTTACTCTAAGCAACTTTAAAATGTTAGATCTTAATCAGATAAAAACTGTTTATTTCTCTTACCCTGTGACCATGACCTTTGATCTATTGCTCTCTGAAACAACAGATTTCCTCCGTCCCTTACTATCAGCCGTTCCACCAAGTTTAGTTAAAACTGGATCAAAATAGGGTTGATATAATAATACCTGCACATACGGGTCCAACTTCGACCTTTCCCTGTGATCATGATCTTAAGCTGATTGTTCTCTAAACTGAACCACTTCCTTTTTGCAATACCTGAAACCCATCCGTCATGGGGTCTGCCATTCAACAAATTTTAGTCTTCATCAGAAGAAAACTAAGTTGATCTTGCCATGTGATCTTGACCTTTGATCTCTTGTTCTCAATAAAATTGGGGTGAACCTCATGAGTGATTCTCAACTCATTCATCAATTTCATCGAAATCAGATGAAACTGGTTTCTTATTCTGTTTCCACACGAGTACACAGATCGAAAACTGAACTTGCCATGTGACCCTGGCCTTTGTTTGTTCTCTCTTTGATGTTGCATGACCCTTAAGTCTTCCACAAGTTTGGTTCAAAATAGGTTAAAGCTACCTTTATTTTAGTTTACCTTGTTCTGTAACCATGGCCTTTGACCCTTCCCTGTGACCTTGCCCTTTGATTGTTGTTTACATAAAATCCTTTTATTTTTGCCTTATCCTCAAACCTTCCACAAAGTTTGGTCCAAACTGGATAAAAACTATTTAATTTACCTTGCCATGTGACCTTGACTTTTGGCCTATTGTTAAAAGAAAATGTGTTTACTCACTGGTTGTGCTCCAGTAATTCCACCAACTTTGGTTAAAACTGGATCAAAAGTGTCTGAGTTTTCTTAACATACACCCAGGTAAATATTTGAGCATTCTCTTTGACCTGGACTTTGATTTTTCTCAAAACTGAATCTTCATTTTTGCTCTCAACCGTTCACTAATGTCTAGTCTATGGCTTTGCTAAGTCAGTATTTTGCCTAGCCTGTGACCTTGACCATTGACCTATCATTTTCAAAAACATCATCTTTCCTCATGTGATGACTTTCAAAATGACCACCAATTTTGGTTAATATCGAATAAAAACTTTTAGAATTATTGTGTTCACACACACACACACACACACACACACACACACACACACACATTTAAGTAAAGTGAGAGTCTGTAGGCATAATGAATATGTTAACACAGTTTCACTGACTGGCCTTTTTGCAGGTGTTCCAACAGCTGTAGAATGTGCTAGTAGCTCCTCAAGTCCCACCCAGTCTGCTCTAGGCAGATGTTCACAGGCGGTATCAGATTAAGTGTCCCTCATTACAGTCGCATAAATCGACACTCATAGAATGATATAGGCTCCTTTTGCAACAGATTATTTGTTCCACACAAAAGTAAACCATGAAGGATATTTTAACAAGTTTCTGTCTGTGATTTGCAGAACACTCATTTTATTGGCATAAGCAGTAAGGGAGTTATGGGAAGGAAGGAAAATAAAACATGCATCATCCTTGCCCTCACGGTGTACATTTAACTTATTGGTTATGGTAAATTTAATGCCTGTTCAAAAGCCACCTTAATCTGTTACCACTTATCATTAACATCCTCAAACAACAAAATAAGTGGCAATCACACCACTCCCTCGCCTTCACACTTCTCACGTCTTACCACCTCCTCCATACTTGATCGACCACCTGTCCACCCCCGCCTCCACAAATGCAGGTACCTGACACATGATGCAGTGACAGCTGTTTCATCTCACATGCCTCAGTCTCAGTGGTCCAAATCTGTAGCCACATGATTAACGCAATGAAGTCGGCAGATGTACATTCGCGAGCACAAAAAAAGGGCAGATTAAATGTTCAGCATTAATTAGACCAAATGGTGAGTGTCGGTGTTGCCCGTCGGAATGCGTCTTCTTGTTTATTGTTGTTCTAAGTTTCTTTGTGGAAAGTATATTTTTGCAGTGTCTTTTTAATTTTCTTCCCGGTTCCAATAATCCACCCACAAAAAATCCCCTTCAAAACTGAATCATAGTTACAACAACACAGTCTCTCACTAACCTTTTACCTTAGCCACATTAGCACATACACCCCTTACTACCTAGCCCCCTAGGTATTAACTCCCCCATCCTAATATTTCCTCAAGGGACTTGCTCCCCATAATCCTATTATCCGTTATGGGCCTACTGTATTATCGTCATGGACTTATTTTTGCTCAGGGCAGCATTGTGTCATACTGACTTTTTTCCATGTGCATAGTTTTCCCATGCATCTATTTTCCACTACGAACCAGTTTCCCTTATAGTCCTATTCTCAAGATGGACCTATTTTCCTCATGGACCTGTTTTCCCCATGGACGTGTTTCCATGATGGACCTATGTTTTGCCATGGACTTAATTTACCCATCAATTATTTTTCACCCCATGGACTTCTTTTCCACCCTGGATATACTGGATTTTCCCCATGGACCTATGTTACCTCATGAACTTATTTTCTCCCCACGAGTAAACATGAAATCCACAAATACACGTATATCCCTTCATGAACTTATTTCCCCCATTTACCTGTTTCACTCACTGGACCAATGTTTTTACTTGGGTTCAATTTCCTAGGGTCATATTCCCTAAGGATTTATGATCTAACACTGGACCTTCTCACCATGAACCGATTCACTCCATGGGCTTATTTCCCGAAGACTTAAATGCCGCTGACCCACCTACACACCGACATATACACAGCCTCACCTAGTATAATTTATCTCCCCCATCCCACTCACAAAGTCTATGCATTCACCCACCCCACCTACTCAGACAGTCCACACACTCCCCCACCCCATTTGCCCATAAAGTTCACCCACTCACCCACCCCACACACATACAAAGTCCACGCAGTCCCCCACCCCACACACCCAACCGCCCACCAAGCTCCACCAGCAGAATACAGAGAGAGAGAGAGAGAGAGAGAGTGTATGTGTGTGTGTGTGTGTGTGTGTGTGTGTGTGTGTGTGCTTGCGTTGAATTGAAGTAGGAGAAACAGAGCAGTGTGGGCTATATACGGGAAATTATGAATGAAGGAGAGAACATTAAGAAGTATGATGTATGAAAGGTTTTATAAAGAGGCGCCTCGGAAATAGAAGTTGGACACCTTAAAAGTAAGAGGAGGTAAAGAAGAGCGGAAAGAATGATTGGAAGGAAAAACTGGGGAAGGGGATACTGAAGGATACATGATTAAAATTTTATAAGGGGGACAGAAATCAAATGAATTATGAGTGGAGAGTTAACTTGAGTGGACAATCATGCTAAAAGGATAGTGATAAAGGAGGAATAAAAGAAGGAAACATAACATACGTATTAAAATATCTTACCCTTTCTCCTCCTTAACACTATCATCTTCATTTGTTCATCTTAATTCCTTCCATGCACTTTGGTCTATTTTTTGTCATCCTCTTCCATCCCAAACCTTATCCTGTTTGGATTTCGGTCTTCCTTTATTGTCTCGGCTTAACTCTTTTCATGTCCTCTCTGGGTTTCAACTCTAATCTGGAGTATTTTGTTGTCGTGTTAACTTTCCTGCTCACAGGACCGAAAAAGAGAACAGAGTAAAGCTGCATACGACAGGTTTGTTGATACTTTCGATGTTGCGTCTTGTAAGAAAGAAAATGATTATCGTAACAACTCTAAATGTAAAATATATGTTAAAAAAAAAAAAAAGTAAACTCAGCGCCCACCCTAATCTAATCATAGCTCACTGCAAATGCCTAATGATCTGTCTGAACTTGACAAAAAACGAATTCATAATCTATTAGACATGTTGTTTACTAATTAACCCATCAGTCAAGACGACTTGGTAATGTACCTTCAGAAGATGGAGTTCCTCGAGGACCTGCTGCCTGCTTAAGACACTGAGAAATACACTGCTCAGGAAAGCGTCACCATCAGCCAGATAAATATATTTTTGTCTAAAATCTGGAGTGAAAAGACCACTGAGCAAGCCCAATTGATGAAGGGTCAAGGAGGTCTGACAAGAGGCCCTCAAAAACCTGCCGGGAACATCATTAGCATCGTCACAGCAGATGGATCGCAACGAGCTCCGATTAACACGCCAGGAATAGCTGTTTCATATCTCGCCAAAATCATCAGTCGGCCAACTGCGCAGTAGTAACTTGACAAACTATACAAAGACGCTAATTTCAGTTTTCGTTGGGATATCATTCTATGATACCATCAACTGTGAATAAAGAAACAAAATCGCGAGCGAGTTTCAGAAGGGAAAATCAGGAAGGAACTTCGCACAGCTGACCTGGAGGTGCTATGTGAAGGTTGCGCACTTTCTGCCACAGCATCTACCATCAACGTGAAAGGTGATGCAGTTGTCTTTGGTTAGCAACAGATGTTTAATCAGGTTTCTGCATTTCTTCACTCAGGTTCCGAGCTCAAAATATTGATTGCCCAGTATGAATTTGTAAGTTATACCTAATCTCTCTCTGACATTTTTTTTTTTTTTTTAAATGAGGAAGGCCATTAAACTGTACTAGTCTATGCTCTAAAACTCAGTAAGCATTCCATCACGGAGAATGTTTCACCGTTTGCAACTATCATCGTCGTCTACCACCTGCTTCACGTTGTGGTCTGATCAACGTCTTTCGCATATAAATCTACTATCCACCTATACGTGAAGTAGATCATCAGTCACTACAATCAGTTGAGGATAATCGTCTTATATAGCTCTGGGGATAATCAAAATCACCAAGTCACTAGAATATCCCAGGCGAGGAATGGTGAAATTCACTGTGGACGTTAACACGATAATAGATGTGAAGGTTACGTCACTACATGAAATTCTTAACAGAGCTTACAAAAAACAAGTGCTATGGTCTCCATAAAGTTCCATTGCTGAGAGGTGGACTTCAGCACTGCATTATGCATTACTGCTGCATTTGCTAAGACAACAAGTTGACTAGTTTATGCAGTGTCCCACTTCCCATGTCCCTAACAACTTCACTAATTTATATGTAGTGTCCCATTTCCCATGTCCCTAACAACTTCACTAATTTATATGTAGTGTCCCATTTCCCATGTCACCAATATTCTTCTTGACAAGGCTAAGCCATAAGGTCGTTCTGGTTCAACCTTCGCCAGGCAGTTCAATGAAGCTCAACATATTGCAAATGAAGACAGACCTGGGCCCAAACTCTTCGATTACCAGACGCTACTGATTGCACTGAGATGTGATACCTTCAGTGTTCCTTTTTGTATGGGAATAAAGACACCCCTAAAGATAAAAAAGGGTAGCATGGAGTTCCGCTCTTGCCTTGCCACCTTCAGCAGCTAGGAAAATTAAAAAGCTAGCATTGTTGAAGTTGGTGAGACACTGATCATACTACGCAACGTGGAAAAAAAAAAAAATGTCAAAACTCTTGATCATAGGAGATATTTTTTCTTGGGGCAGATAATTGCTGGGAAGGGCAATCCACCAACAACCAGACTTAACACTCTCCCGTATCCTTTTCATGTTGGGTAAAAGATGTGGGGCGGCAGTGTGTCTTCATCGGTTCCAACCAACCTGCTGATCTGGAGATATTAGTATGATATACAGCTTTGTGATTATCCACCAATGTTCAAAGGTACAAGTAATTCACATTGTCGGTGACGGAAGGCTAATCAGTCATGCAATACTATTTGTGAAAACTATGTGGGTCTGATCGTACCAGTGAATTTAGTGATGACATGGGACATAATGCAGATCGAATGCATTCACCCTCTGGGATCTTGTAAACTCTTATACATGCTTACTGGAAGCAAGAACATTCTTCCCAACTTCACTGGATTTAAAATAGTTTACTATATAACCGCCGTTGTCCATGGAAACAATCAAGGGAGGGGGGGGGAGGGGGGAGCAGAGGGGCCGGGGTTTCCGCCCTTTCTTACTTAATAAGCCGAACGGGAAGTTAGTTAATATTGTCATTTATATTTACATTTGTATTATCATTTACCTGTTAATGATTGTTTCCTGGGTTGCAACTCCTACTGCTGAACAACTGATACATTATTTCTTTTATTAATCCAGATATTGTTTTAATACTTTCCAAGCAGCTGTATCTCAAGATTAGTAACAAAATTCCCCCTCCTCAAACGCATGAACTCTCTCTCACTCTCTCTCTCTCTCTCTCTCTCTCCCTCCTGTCCGCGCCCGTCATTACCACTCGTTGCTAAATACATTGTGTGGTACTATTCAGTCAACTACTCTGTGCAATCCATATTTAAGATGCCTCATACTTGTGTTCTGCATAAGTAAAATATGTTTTGTATGTTACAGATGAATTATTTTATTATGAAACATATATAAAGAAACAAACAGTATTTTTAAAAGCCGATTCGTTAGGGAGATGTAGGTTTCCAGCATTACATGGGATACTGTATTGGTGTCGACTGGAGGTTACTATTTTTACATTATTATACAGTATAGTCTTCTTTACATTTCGGCCCCCCCCCCCCACAAATGGTTTATTTTATAGCTTACCCCTAATACCTCTTATGCAGCCATTTATCACAAAGAGTGCACAAAAAGGAGTTACTGCCCACATCCTTGTGGCATACTGCACATAGCCACTCTCCTTGTGCTTTACAAGTTCCACAACCTGTCCTACATTTCACTTTTGTTTCATCCAACGCTTGTACCACATTTCATCTCTCCTCTTCATAAATCTTTCGTCCACTAACCACTTATTCTCCGGGATCATACAACACCACCCATGGAAGTAGAGCTCCTAAGTCACATTTGAGAGCTTCAAGCACCACGATAAACAAAACAGTCATAAAACTGACCCCTGATTCGGAACAACGTTCACGGAAAAGTCATCACTCAAACCTCCGTTCACTCTCATCTGAGTGCTCTCTCTCTCTCTCTCTCTCTCTCTCTCTCTCTCTCTCTCTTCGTCCCGCACTTCCTTTCACTCCCTCTCATTCTTCCCCCCCCCTCTCTCTCTCTCTCTCTCTCTCTCTCTCTCTCCCTCCCTTCCTTACTTCCTCACACTCTGTCCCGCACTTCCTTTCACCCCCTCTCTGTCTCCTTCCCTCTCTCTCTCTCTCTCACTCTCTCTCTCCCCCCTTTTCTTCCTCACACTCCGTCCCGAACTTCCTTTCACCCCCTCTTTTTCTCCCCCCCCCTCCTTCTCTCCGTCCCTTTTCATTCCTCTCACTCCGTCCCTCGCTTCCTTTCATTTCCTCCCTCTCTTCCTCACACTCCTTCCCTCTCTCCTCTCATTCCTTCCTTCTCTCTCTCTCTCTCTCTCTCTCTCTCTCTCTCTCCGTCCCTTTATTCCTCTCACTCCGTCCCTCGCTTCCTTTCATTCCCTCCCTCTCGTCCTCACACTCCTTCCCTCTCCCCTCTCATTCCCTCCTTCTCTCCCCCGGTCTGTCTGTCTGTCTGTCTGTCTCTGTCTCTCTCTCTCTCTCTCTCTCTCTCTCTCTCTCTCTCTCTCTCTCTCTCTCTCAAGAGTTTAATGAATTACGTTTTAGTGGTTCATATGCCATAAACTTTCAACAACAGTAAATGTCGTAGCTACTCGTAATGTTTCGTTCTGTGACTGATGTTGCTTTCAGAACGTGTACACGCCAGAGTGGTACGCTCAGGGATGACCCTCAATTTCCATCACACTGACCACTCCCCACCTCTCTTGAGGTAGAGAGAGCCACATGTGAGTTAGGATCTGAAACATGCTGCTTACTGTGAACTTTTTTGTCTTCATAGTGCTAGTGTTCTTTGGGCTAAGTTTACACCATCATATTATAGCCCGCATTTAGCAAGGTGGAGTGATAATGATTTTGCCCGCGCGCGCGCGCGCGCGCGTGCGTGTGTGTGTGTGTGTGTGTGTGTGTGTGTGTGTGTGTGTGTGACCATTGTCTGTGTATCTATTACTACTTTATCTGATGAACGGCTTGAGCTATCAACATGAAACCTTCATGGTACCAAGATATGGCCAAACTCTTGGACGATTTCGAAATGGGCACTAGGGGACAAGGTAAAGGTCACCTAAATGGCTGCCAAATGTCAACTATTTTTTTATGGATTGGATTTTTGGTATGTGACTGAATTCTGTAGACTTTTGCGAATTTTCTTCACATTTGGTTTGCAAGCATATTTTGACAGGCGATTAGCATTCGGCTCCAGATTTTTTTTTTTTTAAATACTAATGCAATTACAGTTTTATAGGTTTCATCATTATATTTATACGATTGTATTAATGAAAATACCGACATCGTAATGAAAATACCGACATCTGACGATCTATCTCAGTATTTGAAAGATTTGTGGATTCCTCTTGAATTTCATATGAAAAAGTATGGGTATGAAAAGGTGGGGAAATTTATTTTAGTCGCAGTTACTGTTAGCCTAGATTTGGAAGATGGACATGTGATAACTGCTGAGACAACAGTACTTGACAGACCTGTGCCTCTGAGATGTATGGGCAGTAGAAGGTGTTTGATTCGTGACTGGTGATTGGCTGCCTATGATGTCATCACAACAGACGCCAGGTGATCGACAATGTTTATGTTTAAATGTTTTCCTCTTGTGTTCCTGGGTATAAAATACTAAGTTGTTTACAAAAAAGGCAAAAAATATATTAAATTTGTTTTGTTAAACAAAATAACGGTATGTATGCTTTAACCTGCCCCGTCCCTTCGACGTATGGGTATGTTGCAACATTTTCCATTTGCCAGTCCCGGTGCCGTATCAGTACGTCGAGCAATTGCAAAGTGCATAATTTCCACAATTTTCAAATTTTGCGCTTGATTTTCGGTACGTATCGTCACTTGACCTTCCCCTACCTGCCACCAGGCGGGGACACTCGGCGACCCCGCGCGACCCGCACTCACCCGCGGCTCGGTCACTCACCTGTTAGCAATGGTCTTGGTCAGATATGGCGAAGAGACGTCTCTCAGAGGTCAAAATTCAAGCTGCCCTGGACGCCTTTACAGGTGACAGTGATTCCCCACTGGACAACAAGGCTGTTGACAAAGATTATGTGCAGCCAGAGGAGGAGGAACCACCAGCAGTGATGAAGAAGTCCCATTCCTCAGGAAGCGGCAGTACGTGACTTACCGTGCTGCTAGAGAGGGGCAGCCGGCCAAAAAACCACGTGCAACATCCTATGCCCAGCCCTAACGTGATGTGGAACCCGAATTTGATGATGAGGATGAGGACAAGGACGAGGACGGAGCCGTGGGATGTGCTGCCACGTGATATGGACGTGAGGTGATTACTCATCGTGGCCTCAAGCGCACACCACATTGGACGAGCAGGTATGGGCCTAGTATTTTGTTTGGGGAGGTAGGAAGTGCCATGGAGGGAGTGGGGAGTGAAAGAGAAAGTGCAGGGAGGAGTATGGAAAGTGAGAGTGGCAGGAGTGAGTCATCGCTCTCTCTAGGTAGTGTGAGGCAGCGGGGTGTATCACGTGGTCGAGTGCGGGTGCATTCTGTATCACGTGGGGTTGTAATGGAGGGGGAAGGTGGGGAAGAACCACTCCCAAGCATGTCTTATGCTCCCCAATATCTCCAAACACGTGGGCGAGTGAGGGTGAATGAAAAATCACGTGGTGTTGTGATGGAGGGGGAAGGTGGGGAGGAACCACTCCGCAGCACGTCTTATGCTCCCCAATATTCCCCAACTTCATCCCCACAGCTCCCTAATGTTCCTCAAGGCCGTAAGGGTAAGGGAAAGGGAAAGGGTTAAGGCAGAGGGAAAAGGAGTGAGAGTGGGGAAGCCCTCTGCACTCCTTCTCCCCAACCTCCCCCACCAGCATCTCCTCCCCACCCAGATGAAGGCGGTGATGGGGATGATGGGGACGAGGGATTTGTGGGATGGAATTGGAAGGATGGGAATGATTTTTCTCCCCTCATTCACCCCTTCACTGAGCATGGGCACGCTGGCTGCATTGCTCCCAGAATTCACCATAATTCCACCAGATGGATTTTTTCCACCTGTTTTTTAGTGAGGCATTTGTGGAACAGATTGTTGACCAAACCGTCCTTTTTTGCAAGCACCCAGTGCCGTGAGAGTGAAAGATTGGGAACAAGGAGCAGGCATTCTATCATATATGATTACCCTGTCTCTCTTTCAAAAATGTTCCTTTTTTTGCCCTGGTCCTTTTGATGGGTATTATACGAAAGAACAGAATTCTGGCCTACTGGACAAGGGACCCTGTTATGCTGACACCAATATTTGGGCAAGTCATGAGCCGTAATCACTTCCAACAAATTCTCAGTCGCCTCCATTTCTATGATGCTGATGATCCTGCAAATGCGAACGACACAGATAAGATGAGGCGAATTAGGTTGGTCTTTGATCACCTGAGGCAAACCTTTCGTTCGTCATTTTATCCCTATAGAGACCTCGTCATAGACGAGAGTCTCGTGCCTTCATCGTGGTCACCACCTCTACCTGGACAATTGGTACACTAGCCCTCTTCTCGCTCATTATCTACACATGCATGAAATGGGAATCTGTGGAACCGTGAAGGTGAACCGGTGTCACATGGTCAAGGTAGGGTGGAAACTTGAGAGGAACGAGGTTGTCTTCTGCAAAGTCAACAACATACTTGCAACTGTGTGGAACCATAATAGAGAAGTAAGCCTCTTGTCAACGGTTCACCGCCCCTTGATGCACCATACTGATTCCGTTGCTTACTGGAGCGAGAACAGGCATCACATTTGGAAACCTGAGTGTGTCATGGACTATAACATAAACATGCGCCTGGTGGACCAGTCAGACTCCATGATATTGACGGTAGAGTGTGCCAGGACCACGATGAAGTGGTATAAGAAACTGTTCTTTCACTTGCTAGATATCACTGCTCTGAATTGCCACCACCTGCACGCCATGACAACAGGAGTTCAGGAAACCTTTGAAGGGTTTGTGAGAGAGCTCACAAGAGAGATGTTTGCACGGTATGCTGTTGAAAGGCCCCAACATCGCACCCGCACTGCCCCTATTGCTCAAACTCCCCTGAGAATATCCGGCCGCCATTTCCCCACTCCTATCCCTCCCCAGCCAAATAGACCTAGGCCCCAATGCAGGTGTCACGTGTGTAGCAATTCCCAGGTGAGACTCACCACACAGAGGAAGGACACCCGCTATGAATGCGTCGAGTGTGACGTGGGTCTCTGTATTCACCCATGTTTCAGCGAATATCACACCTTGATGCAATTCTAATATGGTGTGAATGCGATAGGACGCTGAAACTATGAAGTAAATGCGACAAACAGACGCTCAGTGAAATTATAAGTCCTGTTGATCTGAAAATATTAGTATAAAGTGCATACGGGTATAACATAAGTGCAAAAATAGTAAGTGTATAAATACGATGTAAGTGAAAATATACCTAGCGAGGGTTTTTTGATGCAATCTGTCGCTCAGTGCAATAAATAAGGCCCGTAAATATGTAAATATTATTATGGGAAATGCAAACGGGTATAAGTTTAAATTATTGTAAGTGCTGAAATATATTCTAAGTCAAAATATTCCTGGCGTGTGTATAGAGATGCAATATCCTGACGCTCAGTGGAATGAATAAGGCCCGTAATTATGGAAATATAAGTCAACAAGTGGGAAAGTGTGTAATATATGTGAAGAATTTGTATGTAAGTGTTTGAGTATTATGTTGGTCAAAACATTCATTGTGAGGGTATTTTCATGCGATATTCTGGCGCTCACTTGAATAAATAATGCCAGTAACTATGTATAGTGCAGTATAGGGGTGTAAACGTGTGTAATGTAAGTGAGAAAGTATAATTGGAGTGAAAAAATAAAGTAGAAGATGAAACACGAGTGTCTGAGATTGTGCTTGCTACGTGAATATGCACTAGCATTTCGCTAAATGCCCTCTTAATGAATGTAAATAATTGAAAACAGTTACAGTGGTGGAGGAAAGGTTCTATGTAAAGAAAAAAATAATAGGAAAGTGATAAAACAATTGCGTATGTTGTAATACGAGTCATAGTGAGTGCGCTTAGTAAGCAGATGTGCGCTATACTTATGCTGCATGTCACCGTAATGAATGAAAACATCTGAAAACATTTACAAACAGTAAAAATAGGTAAAATGTCAACGAAACAGAAGTATACAAATAGAAAAAATGATATGTTGACTGATACAAGAAACTTAGCACATAGCATGTTACCATTTGGACCTAACTCGTTATGCTTGCGTGAAGGTACAATGCTTATTTTTCATATATATGTGTTTGAAATTCATTTTATTGTTACTCTTATTGTTTATTAGTTCAAATTCAAAAAATGTAGAGGTGTTGTTTGTTGTTTCTCCCAATATTTCCTACCATAGAAAACGTGAGCGCCTCACACGTCAATGATAGAATACGATACCTGACGCGGGGGACCTCAGCTGTTCCGACCACTTATGGACCACGGTAAGCCCTTTCTTGGTGAGTTTCCTTTGTTTCTCAACAAAAGCGGAAGTTTTAGCCAAAAAAAAAAAAAAAATCCAAAATAGTTCGGGATTGGGGGGTGTCGGAGGTGCGGAAAACCTCAGGACGTGACGGGTTAATCGCTATAAAGAGTACTTGTCGTGATGGATAAATGACCACATCTATGTCGGTGGCAACACTCAAATGGCAAGCGCGAGAAGCTATGAACACGATTCCTCTCTCTCTCTCTCTGAAACAAGTTTAAATAACTCATGTAAAGTTATGAGAGTAATATCTCACAATAAATTGTTAAAATTCATGCAACAAAACATAGTATTATAGCAGGGAATCTTCATAAAATCGATTTAATAGTGGAGCATGTCAATTGAAGCCCTCGATACATTCCCTTGGAAAGCTGAGATTCCAAGGGGTTTCTTTGGTCTCATAAGTAAATATATAGCCAAAAACCAAATGTATTGATTGTATCTACTACCTACTGAAAGAATCTCTACTATATCCCATATAGTAGAACAGTTATTAGCAGCTGAAAACCATCGTTGTTGGGCGGTGTCATGTATGGCCAGGCCGGATCGCGTCGGGCAGCACATTATTTAGCTGAACGTAAAAATTGCTTCGCTACGCTTGCTCGCTGCGCTCGCTGCGCTGTCTCGCCCGCTCATAATTAGTGACTCATATTCTTCCACTGGAATGTTACACCTCGTCTTATGAACCTACATCCACAAGTACTGATTGAAGAATTTGTGTTGTACAATCAACTGGATAAAGTGGACCACACACTAATAGTGACACTTATAACGTCAAGTTATTTAACCCTTTGTCTGCTTAGGCACTAAGTCTGTTGAATAACATCGTCAGCAGTTAAGGAGATTGAAATACCCGGACTCCTCCATTACTCCTCCATAGTCGAGTGACTATGTATCTCGACTGTCGCGAGACAATCCAGATACAGACAGGCGACAGTCCAGAGACACACTGGAGACAAGGCAACTTTGTCTCTGGATTGTCTAGAGACTGTTGCGAGACGGTCGCTAGACATTTCTGCTACTTTCTCGCTGGACTGTTGCTAGACAATCGAGAGACAGTCCAGCGACTTTGTAGCGCGTCCGTGATTGAACCATCCACCTCGTGAATTATGAAATATCAGTTTACAACCAACATTTGTCATATTAAACTCAAGAAGTGATATTCCAGTCACAGACAAAATGTACATGTGAAGATATACGTTTATGGACGAAGATATATATAAATAAATAAATAAATAAATATCTACTTATCTATCTATCTATCTATCTATATATATATATAAATCATTTCCTGTGGTACCCTCGGGATGCATAGGGCCTCGATGAACTCACACCACCACATCCTATCTTGTGCTAACTCCTCAAGATCTCCCCAACACTCATCTCCAGCTTCCCGTCTCATTGTCCTCACCCACGTCTCTTTTGGCCTTCCTCTACCTCTCCTACAAAGTGCCACCCACCCTGGTGTACCTCGTACTATTCCCTGTCTCCTATACACATGTCCTAGCCACTTCCATCGTGAGAACCTAACATATTCATCGACCGGCTGCACTCCCGTTATTTCTCTAATTCTACTATTTGGTATCCTTTCCCACCACTTAACTCCTAATATTCTTCTAAGTGCTTTGTTTTCAAACACCAAGAATTTGTTTTCCATAGTCACTGTGCTGTACCAAGACTCGTGTCCATAAATTAAGATACTCCTAACCATTTCCTTATAAAGTTTGATTTTTGTATGCACAGAAAAATTGTTATTATTCCAAATATTTTTAAGCATTCCCATTGCCTGATTAGCCTTCTTTAACCTTTCCTCGAATTCAAAGTTCAAAGAACCATCTTTGGCTAAATAAGTACCTAAATATTTAAACCTATCAACTTGCTTTACAACCATACCTCCAATTACACATTCCTGCGCATTTTCCATATTCATATTGATTATTTCAGTTTTTCCACAATTAATAACCAAACCCACCTTGCGACCTTCACTCACCAAACAGTCCAACACTCTCTGCATCTCTTCTGGCCCATCACAAATCAAAACTATATCATCTGCATAATCTAAATCCAAAAGTTTCCTGTCCTCTCCCCAAAGTATACCTGCACCGGTTTCTGTTCCAACGCGTTTCATAATGTAATCAATGACCAATATAAATAGTAAAGGCGATAGAACACCACCTTGAATTACTCCGGACTTGACTTCAAACGAATCACCCAGACAACCATCAACCATCACTTTACAAAATGTGTCCTCATGCATGTTCATAATGACCCTCACAAACTCCTCTGGTATTCCATAATGTCTCATGATCTTCCCCATAGTCTCTCTCGAAACACTATCAAAAGCCTTTTCAAAATCAACAAAACAAAGACTTAACGGTACTCTCATTTCATTAACTTGCTGCATCAAATGCCTAACTATAAAGATCTGATCATTGCAACCACGTCCCTTTCTAAAACCAGCCTGTTCATCCCTCAGAATACCCTCAACCACCGGCTCCAACCTATTTAACAACACTCTACTGAAAACTTTCAAAGCTATCGGTGACAAAGAGATTCCCCTCCAATTACCACATTCACTCAGGTCTCCCATCTTCGGAACTTTAACAATTACACCATTCTTCCAAACTGATGGTAGTAACCCCGTCACCCATATCTTATTGAATAGCTTGGTCAAGATCATTATTAATTTATCCCCCTCCACTATTTCCGGAAATAAACCATCCTCCCCTGGTGCCTTATTATTCTTTAACTGTTTTACTACTTTCTCCACTTCTGCAAGCCTCAACTCTCCTGTTTCTATATTTAAATCTTCCTGAGCAGATGGTATATCCTCTTCTAGTGGTATTGGTCTATTAAGAACTGTCTCAAAATGCTCTTTCCATCTATTTTTAATATCTCCATCTTTGGTCAATAAATTTCCTTCCCTGTCTCTAACTGGTATTTCCTTGCGTTTACCTGCATTACCACTCAGTTCTCTAATCGATTCATATGCTATTATTTGACTCTGTCCATCATTTTTGTTTATTAAGATTTCAGTCTCTGCAACCTTTTCATCCACACATCTTCTTTTATCTTTCCTAGCTAACCTTCTTTCTTCTGAATTCAAACTCCAGTACGCAGCTCTTGCTAATTCAATCTCTCGTTCATCAAAGCATTGCATCTCACTCCTCAATTTAGCCTCACCTCTCTTTTTTTTATCATATCCCACGTTTCCTCTGATATCCATTTCTTTCTCCTGAATCTATGTCTCCTTCCAATCGTACATTCAGCAGTCTCATGCAAAACTTTGTTCACATCCTCCCACATCTCATCTACACTTCTCTCCCCCTCTTCCAACGTTTCCAACACCAAAAACCTATTTCTGCATTCTAATCTGAATTCCTCCTTTTCTTCTCCTTCCCTTCTAAGCTTAACAATATCGTATCTACCAACACCAGATTTTTCCTTCTTCTGATTTTTAAGTTTAAACCTTATTTTTGCAATGCTGAGTTGATGGTCACTACCAATATCCGCTCCCCGTTTAACATGAATATCTAGCAGAGAACTTCTATGCCTCCTACTGATAGCAATGTGATCAATCTGATTTTTATATTTTCCACACGGCGACACCCAAGTTGTCTTGTGTATATTGCAATGCTGAAAGAGTGTGCCCCCGATGACTAAGTAATTTGCTAGACAGAAGCTTCCAAACCTCACTCCGTTTTCACTCATCCTACTACCAACTCCCATCTTACCCATACATGCCTCAAATATATATATATATATATATATATATATATATATATATATATATATATATATATATATATATATATATATATATATATATATATTACCGTATATACTGGTATGCATATTTCATTTCATTCATTCATCACCCAATCCTACAGTGCCCCATGAGGAGCGTAGGAGCTCGGGGCTAGGCAAGTTGGTCTTGACATTTAAGATGAGAGTGACCAGCCTCACTCATCCCTGAGTGGCGTTACGTGAGCAATAAATCCCAACCATCCTTTGGATATAAACCCTCACCGGCTCAATCCGACTGGAGCGCCGTCTTTACTCACTAAATCACCAGGCGCCAAAATGTGGTTATATGGTTACCACCCAGCGTAGTAAGTGGTTTCCTGGTGTACAGGAAACCTTTTGGTTTGTCACTCAGTGTAGTGTCACCCACAGACTGAAGGAAGAGGAAAGAATGAAGGAATGAAAGATAGAAGATTGAGTGTAAAGTCACCCGTAGGCAGAAGGACGAGGAAAGAATGAAGGAAACACAGAAGAGGAGGAAGGAAAGAAGAATGCAAGAGAGGAAAGGGCAGACACCCGTGAGCAGCACTACATCGAGTGAGTGGATGGTGAGCGCCCGCACCTACGTATTATATATATATATATATATATATATATATATATATATATATATATATATATATATATATATATATACATATATATATATATATATATATATATATATATATATATATATATATATATATATATACTGTATATATATATATATATATATATATATATATATATATATATATATATATATATATATATATATATATATATATGCATATATATATATATATATATATATATATATATATATATATATATATATATACATACACACAGGAGTATATGTGTGTGTGTGTGTGTGTGTGTGTGTGTGTGTGTGTGTGTGTGTGAATAATTGCCAAAACCAACAGTGGAATCACTAAAGTTAATAACTGTCATGACTGAACCATATACGTACCCATAATTTTTCAACGATGTATGTAAAACGCGTAAATATTCGATAATTATTATTAGGACAGACTCGTATACATACAGTATAATCTTTCAACGATGATGTATAACTTTTATGCAAAATTAGAGTATATAAATATATTCTATAATTATTTAGGATAGAACCATATACATATAATTATTCAATGTATGTACAACTGATATGCATAAATAATGTTAAAATATGTGAATACTGACTCCTGATAGCAAGAGGCGTGCATTTTTAAATGCGAACTTAAAAAAAAAAAAAATCTGTCATCCGTTGCCAAACCCCTCCGCACCGAGCATCTTGTATCTTGTCTCCCATATCTAGTGGGAGACAAGATACAACCGAAATCTTGTCTCTGGACTGTCGCGCGACTGTCCAGCGACAGATTTAGATTTTCCTGAGACAGTCGCGCAACAGTCTAGTGACTTTGTCGCGCGACTTTTGCTGGATAAAGTATCCTGGTGTGCACGTGACCCAGAGAGTGTCTAGCGACTGTTGCGAGACAAATTTAGATTTTTCTGAGACAGATGCGAGACAGTCCAGAGACAATGTTGCGCGACTTTGGCTGGTAGTATTAAACAACCTCTTCCTCTTCCCGCGAAGCATCTTCACGAAGAGGCTCTTCCCAGTTTGGTACCTTTAAACCCAGGCCGAGCAGCCTCTTCCCAGAAGGAGACGACGGAAGGGTTGGTGTGCTGCGGGAGTGCTCTCTGGGAAGAGAAATCGTGAGATTGGTACGCCGGAGGAGTGCATGTTTGCCGTTATCTGTTTTATGTTTACTCTCTCGAGTGATATATTGCGAAAATAATATGCTAAATCTGATAAACAACGTCTCCGAGTCAGTCCAACGGTATGAAATATTTTTCATACATGATACTTTAATACTTGAGAGGGGATCGAATGGTGGTTAGGATTACGGCAACTAGAATTTAGCGGTTTTGTTTGGTGATTCAGTTAGGTTAGAAATAGGTTAGTTTAGATCAGGTCAGGTTATCTAACAGACTTGTACACCATTCCACTTTTCATTAGTCTTCAGAAAGGTAAGCACGTGGTATAATTTAAGGCAGTGATTAGGATTACGGCAGTTAGAATTTAGCGGCGACTTCTGTAATCCTAACCACGGTTAGGATTACGGCAGCTAGAATTAAGTTGTTTGGTTTGGTGGTTCAGTTAAGTTAGAAATAGGTTGGGTTAGGTCAGTTTTAGTTAGGTTAGGTTAATACTGCTACAGTTCAGCTTCACCCGCTAGAATTTAGCGGTCATGTTTTTTTTTTTTTGTTTTTTTTGCTGTTAGAAATATGTTAGGTTAGGTTATTTAGGTTAAGTTATGGCTACCGTAAAAAGGAAGTGATTAGGATTACGGCAACTAGAATTTAGCGGCGATAGTAGTAATCAAACCACGGCCTTAAATATACCACATGCTTGCCTTTCTGAAGACACTAGTGAAAAGTGGAATGGTTGACAAGTCTGTTACATAAAGTGCTCTCGGAAATAAGCTGTGAAGTTGCCTGGATCACCACTGTATGAGACACAGGTAACTTGGGAATGATAGAAGTCAACGACTGGGCTGTGCGCATGTAGCAGTCACTGAGCTCTGTAGTGGTAGCAGTAGTTTGATCGTAAATGGGTGGCACCAGTCTCCTAAAAATCTATAAATAAAGATAGTAGCACACACACAAAAATGATAACAAACATTTAAAAAATTGCAAATGCATTTCGTGAATGTAAAGGTACTAACTAGTTACATGAATATGATATCAGTATAAAAAAAAATACGAAGATATTTGGGAAGAGGCGGGTGATGCTCCTGCTTCATATTCCAGTACTTTCAACCCCAAGAGACCTCTTCGCGCGCCGTACGAGGAACCTCTTCGCTTTAAAACTACGGCTGGCGCGACGAAGAGCTTGCTCTTGCGAAGAGGTAGTTTAATACTACCAGCCTTTGTATCTTGGTGTGTACGAGGCTTACTCGTATGATGACCATGGGTTTATCCACGCTGTAGAAATTTGTTAACAGAAAGCAAGATCGACTTCAGTATAGAGTATACTTAACTCTTTGATCCCGAGGAGTCTCTCTCAGATGAATAAGAGTGTCTATAGTTACTCAGAATAAAGAAAAATAAAGTATTGAACATGGCATTACAATCATTATCTTTTGTGTCGTGTCTTACTTTCCATGTGTTCTCGTCTTCCTCTATACTTCCTCATCAAGTATTTTCTTCACCATTGTTTCTATTCCTTCTCGTTTGTGCGTGTGTGTGTGGGGGGGAGGGGTAGGTGTTCTCTCTCTCTCTCTCTCTCTCTCTCTCTCTCTGAAATATTATGTCTCCCTTACTCCTTTTTCTTGTTCTCTTACATTTCTCCTCCCCTCTGAATGCTTATTTTGTCGGGTTACTCGGCATTATCACAATAGTTTCCTTTCCGCTCAACCAGCATGTATTATCTCTTAGTAGAGTGCTTCGAATAGCCGTTTGTTTTGACACTCCAACTTTGTCGTATATGTAACACTGACTATTTGTAGAGACCGATCTTTGAGGGTGCATTTTTCAAAATCTCTCTTTCTAACCCACTCGCTCCCAAATGTCACATCGTTATTTTCTTCTCTTGTCACTCAGCCCTCCCCTATTCTGTTACATGTGCCACCATTATCTTGATTATGAGCCAATTTAGCAAACCTTACTAATAATGTTGTGCTATCCTCGTCTCTTGTATTTATAAACATCATTGCGTCTCTCATCCGTCATCCACCTCCTCTTCATTATTCGTGGCAATTCCATTCCTTACTTCTTAGCCATTTTTCCTTTTCTTATTCTGTTCCATCTTATCTTACTTGTCTTCTCTCCTATATGGATCCCTCATCTCCTCCACACTTCCGTTATTTATTTGTTCAATTTGCCCGTGTCCCGCCCCTCTCTCTCTCTCTCTCTCTCTCTCTCTCTCTCTCTCTCTCTCTCAATAACTTCCTGTTACAAAAATACAGCTCCACCCGATTTCAGTCCTGCGACTTATTATAATCATTTATATTAAATCTTTTACAAGAGTATTTACACTGGGTTGTTAGTATACGTTACGGTGTGATAATATTATACTTTCGAAATAACTGATCGACTGACTGCTAGATTTGTGACTTGTATCATTCGATTCCTACTTTATAATCCATGTTCGTGTTTATTAATTATTCTCAACCATTACAGAGTGCACTTTTCTCTCTCATTTACTGCTCCATCGATCCCACTTCCTATCCATCCTTTCATACTGGTCTTATCTTTCCTTCTTTTTTTTATACTCGTCTCAAATAGTTATCTTCCACATAAACCAAATTTTGGAAATCCTAAGAGCACGTGGAAGGTGTTGAATGAAATTTTGTGTAGAAAAAACAAATGCAACCACAATAGTTCTGACATGAATGTTGATAACATCTCGAACATTAGTAATGCATTCAATCAACATTCTGTAAACAATGGGAGGCCAATATTACAAGGTGTTTGTCTGGGAGGGACAAGTTTCACCAAGTATCTACCTCCGCCACCAAACTTTTCACTCTGGTTACCCCCTGTAACTCTACAAGAAATGCTAGATATTATTAGTAATTTGAAAAATACTGCCTCGGGTTATGATGAAATTCCAGTTTCTATAGTTAAATCTTGCTTTCATATAATTAGCCCTATTATACTCCATGTTATTAACTTATCCTTTAAAACTGGTGTTTTCCCTGACGCTTTGAAAATTGCTCCTGTTACTCCAGTTTACGAAACTGGTAAAAAGGAAGCCTTTAACAATTACAGACCTATATCAGTTCTGTCTGTAATAAGTAAGCTATTTGCGAGAGCTATATGTCCGAAACTTGTCACTTTCCATCTTGGTAATAATCGTATTAATCCTCAGCAGCATGGTTTTCTTCAGAACAATCAACAGAAACGGCTTTAGTCATTTTTATGAATATAATCAATGAATCATTGGAAAAAAAAGAACATGTTGGTTTTTTTTATAGATTTTGCCAAAGCTTTTGATTCGTTAGATCATGATATACTACTTGATAAATTGAAATATAATGGTGTAATAGGTATTCTCCTTAAATTGTTTTCTTCCTACTTAAGTAACAGGAAACAATATGTCGTTTATAATCAAGAATGTTCCAGCTGCTTAAATATCTCAACAGGAGTTCCTCAAGGGTCAATCTTGGGCCCTTTGCTATTTTTAGTTTATATTAACGATCTTGTCAGTGCTAGTGACAAATTAAAATATGTTTGCTGATGATACTAGTATTTTAATGTCTCATGGAAATGTACACAGCTTGTTTAGTATATAAAATAATGAACTTGAAAAATTTAATAATTGGATTATTGCAAATGAATTAGTACTGAACATATCCAAGACTCATTATATGCACTTTTATAGAACGACTAAACTTGAAACCTTACAACAGTTAGTAATTGGAGGTCATAATATAAGCAAACAATTAACGACTAAATTCTTGGGTGTCACAATTGACTATATATTGAAATGGAAAGAACATATACTGAGGGTATACAGTCAGATTGCCAAAACTTGTGGTACATTGTATAAAACACGTGAAATGCTTACCTTCTCTACACTTCGAAGTGTGTACCACTCCTTAGTATATCCATATCTTATATATGGTATTGTTGTATGGGGCAGTGCGAGTCAAGCTTGTAAAAATCCCTTGGTTGCAATGTAGAAACGGATAGGACGAACTATTTCTTATTTTAAAAATATGATTCAACTAGTAATGTATTTAATGAGCTGAATATTTTAAGCATTGATCAAATATATATATATTTATACTGTATATATATATATATATATATATATATATATATATATATATATATTTTGCCAGACGCCTCAATCCCGTTCAAGGTGGCCACAAACAAATCGCCTCCACGTCGCCCTGTCCCCCGCCATTTCACTGTCCCGCTCCCAACTCACACCCCCCTCTCTCATATACCTCTTCACCCCATCCCTCCATCTCATCCTCGGCCTCCCCCTCCCTCTTCCCCCCTCCACCTCACTCATATACACTCTCTTCGTCAGTCTTTCACCCTCCATCCTCTCCACATGGCCAAACCACCTCAGTGTATTCTTCCTAACGCTTCCTATCGCATCCACATCCACACCACAACGCTCTTTTATATCCTCATTCGTCAGCCTGTCTCTCCATGTGACTCCACAGGCTCCTCTTAAATAACTCATTTCCACTGCTCTCACTCTTGACTTGTGTCCTTCCAGCAACGTCCAAGCTTCACTTCCATACGTTAGAGTTGGTATCACAATACTGTCATGTAGTAACTTTTTCACTTCCATGCTCACTTCCCTATTTCTTATCACTGCTTTCAAGGAACCAGTAACCTTTTTTCCCTGCTGTACCCTTTCAAGCACTTCACCCTCCAAACCTCCATCCTTACTTATCACACTACCCAAGTACTTAAACGTACCCACATTTTCCAATTCCTCACCATCCAACCTCGCTGTACATTCACTGATTTTTCCTCTCTCAAAGACCATCACTTTACTCTTCCCTACATTCACCTTTAGATTCCGTTTCTTACACACTCTCCCAAACTCATCCACCAAGCCTTGCAGCTCTCCTTCGTACTCACTCAACAACACAGTATCATCTGCAAACAACAGTACATGGAGTTTCCAAACACTACCCTCTCTCACCAGGGCCACTCCAACAATTACTACTCTACCTCGTACCTCTTTTATTACCCCATCCATGTACAGATTGAACAACCATGGAGACATGACACATCCCTGTTTCCTCTCATTCTCACCTACTCCTGCACATATACCCCATCCATACTCTCATTCTCTCACACCCTCACCTCTCCATTTCGTTTCATTTATTCCGCATACATCAACTTTCGCACCCTCAAGCACCTGGACAATCTCTCTCTTTCACCTCATCATTTGCTCCCCTTACATTCCACGTTCTGATTACCATGTTCTTTGTCCGGTCCTTGGTCGTCATCTTTTGGTCAGTCCTTGTCCGAGGCATATTGTTTGTCTTTTTAGTTAGTTGTTTTCCGGGGAGGGGCACTAACCCTCTGCCAACCCTTTTAGTCGTCTTTTACGACAAGCAGGGATGCTGGGGGAGTATTCTTGAAAAAAAACACTACCCCCAGGGGGAACATATATATATATATATATATATATATATATATATATATATATATATATATATATATATATATATATATATATTAGCATTCATTTTACATTTAAGGCTCTAAATGGATTGAACTGCTGTAGCAATATGTTCCAATACGTAAGTCACAATCATGATATAAGAGGCCGTGAAATAAATCTCATTATCTCAGCAGTTACAACACTTACCAGCAAACATCATATGTACTTTGCAGGACCAGTTATGTGGAACTGCCTACCTTATCACCTTAAAACTAATAATAATCTTAGCTTCTTTAAACAAGCAATTAAACATAAAATTATGAGTGGGTTCTTAAACATTAAGAAATATGTTGCCAAAACTTGTGGTACATTGTATAAAACACGTGAAATGCTTACCTTCTCTACACTTCGAAGTGTGTACCACTCCTTAGTATATCCATATCTTATATATGGTATTGTTGTATGGGGCAGTGCGAGTCAAGCTTGTAAAAATCCCTTGGTTGCAATGTAGAAACGGATAGGACGAACTATTTCTTATTTTAAAAATATGATTCAACTAGTAATGTATTTAATGAGCTGAATATTTTAAGCATTGATCAAATATATATATATATATATATATATATATATATATATATATATATATATATATATATATATATATATATATATATATATATATATTTTGCCAGACGCCTCAATCCCGTTCGGCAGTACTCCCGAGGTGGATGGAAAGCTGATGACAGGGAGTGCTGGAGCTCCCGTTTCATCAGCCCTCAGGACTAGTTCCTGACCATCCCCCTTTGCTGAACTTTTTCAGTGTCTCAGTTACACAGAGAGTAGGCCAGCATGCTCTCCAGTACAAATTTCTCTAACTATCTTCACCAAACTACATGCAAAGTACACACTACACTTCCTTTTCAAAAATCAACAAAAATGGCGTCTATCAATCAAGCCTCGGAGTCCCCAGGGGGGGGGGACCATAAATGCCCCCGCCATCTGCCCCTCTCCCGGTGACGACTCAAGGTGCCTGGAACCACTGTCTGACTCTCTTCTTCTTCATTTCTGCAACATTCGCGGCCTTTCATCTAACTTTCGCTCTGTTGAGCACCACCTCTCCTCCTCTAAACCTCACCTTCTTTTTCTGACGGAGACTCAGCTGTCTGAGGCAACCGACAGCAAACCCTTTCTGTATCCTCCTACTTTCTCTATACTCATTTCAAAGCCAAAGGTGACTGTTGTGTATACATATGCAACGACTTATCTTGCTCTCGTGTTCCTGAACTTGATTCTTCTGAATTCTCCACACTCTGGCTTCGGCTTTCCTGTCATTCTCTGACTAAATATATCTGTGCTGTTTACTTATCCCCTAATTCTACTGACTATCAAAAATTCTTCGACTATCTTACTTCTACGATGGAACACATTCTGTCCATTTCTCCTTTCTCTGAAATCTCCATTCTTGGAGATTTCAATGTTCACCACCACCTTTGGCTCTCCTCTCCTTTCACGGATCCACCTGGTGAACAAGCCTACATCTTTTCTATCCTTAATGACCTAGAGCAGCTTGTACAGCACCCTACCCGAATCCCTGACCGCCTTGGAGAGAGCTCCAACATACTTGACCTCTTCCTCACAACTAATCCTTCTGCTTACTCTGTTAATCTTTTCTCTCCGTTGGGCTCCTCCGATCACAACCTTATTACCTTAACCTGTCCTATCACTCCAGTACGGCCTGTGGACCCTCCAGGGAAACGTCGTCTGTGGCATTTTGGAGCCGCGAACTGGGAGGCCCTCAGGCAGTACTTCTTTGATTTTCCCTGGAATGATTATTGCTTCCATGGCCGGGAGCCATCTGAGTGTGCCTCGCGCATTACGGAGGTTATTCTCTCGGGCATGGAAGCATACATTCCTTTCTCATATCCTTTGACTAACGCAAGAAAGCCTTGGTTTAATCACGCTTGTTCTAATGCTGTCCGCAACAAGGAGAGGGCCTACAAAAGGTACCGGAGCCAACCCACCCCTGAATCACATCATCTTTACGTTTCTGCCCGGAATCGTGCTAAGTCTGTTCTTCGCTCTACTAAAAATAATTTCATCCATACTAAATGCTCTCAACTCTCCAACTCGAATTCTTCCCGCTCCTTCTGGCACCTTGCGAAAAATCTTTCTAACAACTTTACCTCATCATCCTTCCCTCCTCTTTTCTACTCTGATGGTTCTGTAGCTATTTCTTCTACTGATAAAGCAGATCTCTTTGCACAGACTTTCTCCTCCAATTCCACCTTAGACGATTCCGGTGCTGTTCCTCCATCACTTCTCCCCTCTGACTTCCTCATGGCTGACATTAAAATTTCTTCAGTTGATGTATTTTCTGCCATCACTGGCCTCAAAACTAACAAGGCATATGGGCCTGATGGGGTCCCTCCTGTTGTTCTCAAGAACTGTGCTTCTGTGCTTACACCCTGCCTAGGCAAACTCTTTCGCCTTTGTCTGTCAACTTGTACCTTTCCTTCTTGCTGGAAGTTTGCTCTCATTCAGCCAGTCCCAAAGAAGGGTGACCACTCCCAACCCTCCAACTATCGTCCAATTGCTTTAACGTCCTGTATTTCAAAAGTTTTCGAGTCAATTCTTAATAGAAAAATTTTAAGGCATCTTTCCTATCACAACCTTCTTTCCGATCGTCAGTATGGGTTCCGTCAGGGACGCTCCACTGGCGATCTTCTGACCTACCTTTCAGACTCCTGGTCATCCTCCTTTCGGGACTTTGGCGAAAGCTTTGCCATTGCACTTGACATCTCAAAGGCTTTCGATCGAGTCTGGCATAAATCTTTAATTTCCAAACTGCCCTCCTACGGTTTCTATCCTTCTATCTGTGCCTTCATCGCTAGCTTCCTTTCTGGTCGTTCTATAGCCGCTGTTGTAGACGGCCATCGTTCTTCTCCTAGATCTATCAACAGTGGTGTTCCTCAGGGCTCTGTCCTATCACCAACTCTCTTCCTTTTATTCATCAATGATCTTCTAAGCTGTACATCTAACCCTATCCACTCATACGCTGATGACTCCACCCTTCACCTTTCCATTCGGTTTCCGCAACGCCCATCTCAACAGTTACTTCAAGAAACAAGGGATGAGGCTATGGCACACCTAATGTCTGACTTGGCTCGTATCGCTGACTGGGGTAAAAATAATATGGTTGTCTTTAATGCATCTAAGACTCAGTTCTTACACCTATCAACCCGACAAAATCTTCCACAGGTATACCCATTAATGTTTAATAATATTCAGCTGAATCCTGCATCATCCTTGAACATGCTTGGGGTTTCATTTACTCAGGACTTATCTTGGAAAGATCATATTACATCTCTTGTAAAATCTGCTTCCAAGAGATTGGGTGTGCTAAGCCGACTCCGCTCTTTCTTTACCCCTGCACAATTGTTGACTCTATACAGAGGTTTTATCCGCCCCTGTGTGGAGTACAACTCTCATGTGTGGGGAGGCTCCCCACATACAGCTCTTCTCAATAGGGTGGAGTCAAAGGCTTTTCGTCTCATTAACTCTCCTCCTCTTACTGACTCCCTTCAACCTCTGTCTCTTCGCCGCACTGTTGCATCTTTATCTCTTTTCTATCGCTACTTTAATGGTCACTGCTCCTCTGAACTGTCTGCTTGCATTCCTCCACCTCTACGACGGGCGCGTAGCACCCGTCTGGCAGCAAACTCTCATCCCTTTTCTGTCCAACTCTCTAATGCAAGAGTTAACCGTTACTCCCAGTCTTTCATTTATGCAACAGGTCAGCTCTGGAATTGTCTCCCTCTGTCTTTATTTCCTGCTGCCTATGATCTCCAGTCTTTCAAACGCAGTGTGTCCAGGCATCTCAAAATGATTGGATCTTGAATTTGGCTCTCTATTGTATTTTGTTTTTCTCTTGGAAGGAACTGTTACTGCGGGCCATGGCCTTTGGTTCCTTCTTCCTCGCATAAAAAAAAAAAATATATATATAAGTTTGTTTCATAAATTAATAATTTTGGATTGTCAGAGACAGATGAACCAAGTTATTTTTAAAAGCTTATTAGGTTTGTAAAAGAGCCATTGCCTTAATAAACCTGACCAGTATAGTTTCTTCTGTATATGTACAATATATGTCTGTAAGTTACTCTGGCTAATAAAAAAATGACTTTGAAATTGACTTTGAATGTCGGCCATGAATGAAGAGATTCTGTGTTGAGAATTGGCCAAGGGTCAGTATCATAGAACAAGGTCGGCTTAAACGCCTTTGATCCACTTTGAATCAAAGTAGATCAAAGAGTACAGTATATTTTGAGGGAAGGATGAAGTACTTTAGTTCTGACACCAGTAGTTCAGAGATCAAAGTTCAGGGTTGGTCAAATGTTTAGTCAGCGATTACAGTACGCAGGTAGTGCACTTGTTATATGTTCATCTGTAGCTACAGCAGTTGTGCCTGTGTGTGTGTGTGTGTGTGTGTGTGTGTGTGTGTGTGTGTAAGCGTACTGGTTGAGTTTGGTGTCCCGGTGGTAGGTTGATGGGCAGTGTGGATGGCTGAGTAAGGCTGGTGAGGTAGATGGATGGCATGGTGGACAGGGTGGGGTGGCTGGACTGGTGAGTGGGTGGGTTGGGGTAATGTTGGTAGGTGAATGGTGCCTGCTTGGGTGGATGCCTGGGCTTTATAGGTATGTGGGTGGTTGGGGCAGAAGAGGGAGGGCAGGTTGGGTAGGTGGGTGGTCAGCGTAGGTGGGTTGGTTGATTTTGTGGGTTGGTGTCCGAGTGCTCTGGATGTCTGTGTAGCGTCTCAAAACTCATGACAAGAGATTAACTTACTACCTGCTCACCGAGTGATTGGGTTGGTCTGTTGGTGGGTGGGTAGATGGGGAAAGTACCGGTAGATCCACTGGGAATAGGGCATTGTGTAAACGGGTCTATGGCTGGACAAGGTCCATTTGGGAAAGCATGAGGAGTATATCGTTTGAAGGAAATTAGCCCAAGTGGAAATGTACGTCAACAGCCTGAAAGTGGTCCACTGGGGACATAGGCCCATGGAAAGAAAAACTGGTCCACTTGGAAATTCAGTGTTATCCCATGTGGATAAAATACGTCCGTGGGAAAGAAGAGGTCAGTGGGGAAATTAAGTCTAGGCAGATAATATGTCCATAGAAAAATTGGTCCATGGAGTAAATAGCTCATGGGAGAACAGCTTCATGGGAAAAACAGATGTTTGGAGAGGAATCAGGCCCAATTGTGAAAATTGGTCCACTGAGGAAAATAGGTGTTCATGAAGGAATGCCCATGGGGCAAAAAGTGCGTAGAGAAATAAAAAAAAAGCGAATGGTGATAAAAAAAAAAAAAAAAAAGGTCCATGACACAAATAATACGTTCACATGGCAAAGTAAACTCATAGGGAGAAGTTCTACACTAAAAATAGGTCCAGATGAAAAATGGGCTTATGGAGAAAATAGGACAACAGGCAAAAATTGGTCCTAAGAGGAAGTAACTTCCATGGAGTGGAATGGATCCATGGAGGAACAGATAGAAGGTGGAGTATATGATTCTTAAGGAGTGTAGCTGGACACACACACACACACACACACACACACACATATATATATATATATATATATATATATATACACACGTATATCTAGATCTATTAATTTATATATCAAAATATAAATATCTATCTGTCTACCTATCTATCGTATCTCCAGTATCTATCGATCTATAGCATGGGAACCAGGCGTTACCCTGGTCACGACCTATTTCACTTGATCCAAGATTGTATATATATATACACAAACCGCGGTACGCGGCGTTGCCGGGCCAAGAAGACGAACACTCTTATGCTATATGTTTTAGTTCATTCTTTCTTTCTACTCCAGAAAGACCATGTATCTCTTATGCTTTTGAAGAGAGATTATAAGAGGTCCAGGAACTTTCTGTTTCAGCTTTCGCAGACTAACGCACAGTATTTGTGTGCACTTACTATGACCGATGACCGCAGATGACCTCAGACCAATGACCTCAAATGACCTCGGAGGTCAACCTCACATAAACTAGGTCCGACCTGGAGGTCGTGCGATTCTCCATGCCAAAAATTGCGCTACTGCGTCCAGTTGTTCGAGCCTGTATTGCTGGTGGCCTCAGAATGTTTTCTGACCAGTGACCTCAAATAACCTCGAAGGTCAAACTCACACAGCCAGTGTCCAAACTGGAAGTAAGTGTGAGTCTCCATGCCTAAAATTGGGCTGCAGGGGTACCTGGCGTTGCCTGGGCTAAAAAGGCGAACACGCTACTGGTGACGTTTAATGACCCAGATCTAAAGTCTGACCTGCCTAAAACCACCCTGATTCAGAATATATATGGGTCTAGGGGTCTCTGGCCCTTGGTTTGGGCGTGATTGAAGGACAAACAAACAAACAATTCTGCTCATATATATATATATATATATATATATATATATATATATATATATATATATATAAGATATTAAAGTCATAAAAGAACAGAAATGGAGGTGGGCAGGCCATGAGGGAAGAACAGCGAATAACCGATGGATCAAGAGGCTGACTGACTAGACACCAAGAGATTATAAGCATAGCAGAAAAAGACCAGACAGGAGGTGGAGAGATGAGATAGAGAAATTTGCAGCGAGAACGTGGCAAATTTTGGCTCAGTCAAAGATTTCATGGAGAAGGTTGGGGAGGCCCTTTTCCAGCAGTGGGCTGGTAATGGCTGATGATGATGATATATATATATATATATATATATATATATATATATATATATATATATATATATATATATATATATATATACTAACTGATATGGATTTATTCATACCAAGTCAACAGTTCACTAACAGATGGAACTCTCCAAAAATGGTTTGATGGCAACTGTGCCAGAGCAACAGCCCAAAAGTCATTAGTATGTAACTCTTACTTAACAAGTCATCATCCATTCCCCCACTAAAATCTTCAGATGGCGACATTACGAATGACTCACGTGCGAAAGCAGATATTTTTGCTAGTACATTTGCCAGAATTTCTACCATAGAGGATGCCAGCCAGAACGTCCCAGTACTAGAACTTGACTCTCCCGAAATTGTTCCACTTATAATACAGACAAGATACGTAAAACCCATCCTAGACAAATTACCCACCAACAAAGCTCCAGGCCCAGATGGGATTCTGCCAATTGTTTTGAAAAAGTATTCCCCTGAACTTGCCTCTGTTCTGGGTAAATTACTCAGACTATGCATACGTACTTCTTCATTCCCAAATTCATGGAAAGAAGCCAATATCCACCCAATTTCGAAGAAAGGAAGTCCCTCTGAGCCCTCTGATTACAGACCAAGAGCAATCACATCTTCTCTTGGTAAGGTACTGTATTTGATTAATAAGCACATTGTTAAACATCTTGAATCCAACAACTTAAATTAGTGATAGAAATATGGTTTTCGCCACGAAAGATCCACTGTTGACACACTCAATCTCCTAACTCATACCATCCATCAATCAATTGACCTACATGGAGAAACACATGCAGTAGCCCTTGATATTTCTAAAGCTTTCGATAGAGTATGGCACCGTTCCCTGCTGTCCAAACTCCCTTGCTATGGACTAATGTCTTTTGTTCCTTTGATTTCCTCATATCTCAGTGACAGGAAAATAAGAGTAAAAGTAGATGATGTATATTACAATTTCCACTCAATTTACGCCAGCGCGCCGCAGGGATCAGTTCTGGCCCCAACCCTGTTCCCGGTTCATATTAATGATCTCTTATCTGTCACCCACAATCCCATCCACTCATATGCAGATGACTCAACACTACATAGGTCATTCACACTCAGAAATCCATTTACAAAGTCTAATATCTCTACCTCTCAACTCAGTACAGCCATCTCCATAAATTAAGACCTATCTACGATCAGTGAATGGGGACAAAACAACTTTGTCTGATTTAATGCTAGTAAAACTAAATATATACAATTTACTAACAGACAGATATTGCCAGATTCGTATATTATCTTCAGTACTACTAATATTCCCATCTCAAAAAGTATTGATATTCTCGGCATCTCATTTAACAATGCCCTTAGCCGGACCTCTCATGTTAGATCACTTGCTAAAACCGCCTCAAAGAAACTTGGCTTAATGTACAGAGTCCGTAACTTCTTTAATGACGAGCAGTTAACTGAAATTTATATGAGTCATATGCGCTCTCAGCTTGAATATTTCTCACCCTTGTGGAATGGATATGGAGAGGTTGCATTAAAGAACTAGACAAAATTCAGAACAAAGCTGTTAGAATAATTAACAACCCTGTCATCACAAATAAACTACATCCCCTACAAGTACAAAGGAATGTTGCCTCCCTTGAATTACTATACAGATATTTTTATGGCAAATGCTCAGAAGAAGTTGCGTCCATGGTGCCGCCTCTCCATGCCTTCCCTCGTGCTACACAGGCATCTGGTAGCGCTCATGACTGGAATGTCACTCAGCCATACGAGTATTGCAGAACTTCTGTCTATAAGAATTCTTTTATTCCCCGTACTGCATCTCTTTGGAACTCGCTTCCCCAGAGTTGTTTCCCTTCAAACTTCAACCTACAGCTGTTCAAGTCTAACTGTTACAGATATTTTATGAACAAAGGACACAAGTAATCTGGTGTATGGATTTTTTTTTTAATTCATTTGTTTTTCCTTCCTCTGTTCTGTTATTTAAATATATATATATATATATATATATATATATATATATATATATATATATATATATATATATATATATATTAGCAAAGGTACAAGCTTTGCTCAGGTAACTATTTCCTGAGACCCAGGATGACCACTTCCTCTGTGGGAGATGACTCCCGGTGGTTAATTCTGCCCAGTGAACCTGTGTTTCTGATTAGGCCCATAACCCCAGGGATATATTTCCCATGGACTTATTGCTACCATGGACCTATTTTCCCTCTTACCACCCACCCAATAACCCTTCCTGCTCACCCTTCTCACCCACCCACCCACTTACCCTACCCATGCACCCTCCCACCCACATTGACTACCCAGTCACTCACCATCTTACCCACGCTGCCCAGTGTCCATTCACTCACTCACTCACGTTGCCTTTTAATATCACCGAACCCTGCTTACCCTCCAAACCCACCTTACCTCACCACACCCTCCCAGCTAATCAAATCTAAACCCGCCCTGTCCTATCCACCAATCCGTTCATCCATCCGACCATTGGCAGCTAACAATAATGTGGTTGTAATAAAAACTCTATAGTAATTTGCTACCATGTTTCCCCCATGCTAACTTACGTTATTCAGAGTTGTTTTAATCTTGGCCTACAATGTCGCCAGTAGCAACTATTATGAAGCATCTTCTAGATATAGACAGAGTTCCGGCAACTGGCAACACGGCACCGTGTTGCCACCCAACCCTGTTACCGACACTCACTCAACCGCTGTGCTATCCCTTGAATTAATATCCATTATTTTTGTTTTCAATTTTACTACTTAATGATGAGTTTAGGTATTTTCGGTATTATATATATAATTTTATGAATGTCTACACTGTTTATGAGAGAGTGATTGATAATACGAGTATATATGGAGAATGGCTAGCATGGATGTCACTGTCGAAACAGTTGTCCTGTAAGCTACACTGATGTTTCTAAATATATACCCTGTTGCGATGTCCTCATCACACAGAGCAAGCATAAGCAACAGCCTTTACTGTAAAACTTTTCATGTAACATGAAAACACAAGAGAATGACTATATGAGTGTGGCGATCTATTGCCCTTAGTTTTTATATCCATTTCATTTTCTATGAAGTAAGTATTTTCATTTTTGTTTGTTTTCTATGATGACTTATGGAGCACCTCATAATATACTGATCTCCCAAAAGCAGTGTAATATGAAATTTAGTCTTTCCTCGTATTAAAAAAAAAAAAAAAAAATCTTCACTGAGGTTCATACAACTAAAATCTCATTATGGTCAGACTCAAATATGAAGTCCGTTTGGGTGGGGCCCGCGTGGGAATTTCTCTCTCTACAGCTCTGCCAAACCTTTTCTCTCTCTCTCTCTCTCTCTCTCTCTCTCTCTCTCTCTCTCAGTTGATTGAGAAAGTTTTTATATATTTATAAGTTGTGTTTTCTTCTATATTGTTTCGACCTTTTTTCCACACCACCACTGAGGTAAAAGTCTTGACGCGTTTTTTTTTTATAGAGGTTTCTCCAGTAGGCATAAGTCCTCCCTCTGATCTTTCTTCTAGAAAATACTTGTTCACATTGTAAATAAGTTCTTTCTCCCGACTGTGGAGCCCACGAGAGCGAGTCGGAGTAGCTGCCATCGTGGGTGGGGATCAGGGAGAAAGTGACTGGTCACCTGTAGTCTGAGGTGGGTGTCCTTGACCTCTGGCAACGTAGGAAAGCGACGGTGTCACGTGGTGTGGAATTTATACAAATCATTGCTATTATCCTAAAAAGCGACACATTCATAGCACTACATAGCCTTATTTAATATATTTAATAAGTACAGAATATTTAATATACAATTTCAAATAGTAAATAGCTGACATATGACAGAGAGAGAGATAGGTACTTGGGTTGATGCGGCAGATCTTTAGAGAGGGAAATCCCCTCTCTGGCCCCACCCAAACCGACTTCATATTTGAGTCTGACCATAGTGAACTACATTTGTGGATTATTTAAGACCATGAATAGAAGAACATATGAACGTCAAGCAAGTTCTCGACAGTCTTTCGAACACAATGTGACTTATAGGTGAATAATAAAGAATTTATTACTGAATTATGAAGCTTACTAGTCAAATCCCATGCCACAATGGTGGAGTCTACAGTTGTGGCATGACTTTTATGATCATAAGTTGCAAGACTGCCAGGGATATCCTAAAGTTTTTTTAATATGTATGATAAAGAAGTGTTTCAGGGATCAAATGTTGGTATTAAAAGTAATATCTCTCATAAATTATATATTAAAACTTTCTGAGAACAACTAATATGACATCATTTGCTCTTCAATTTTCCCACTGGATTATAATTTCCCTTTCAATTTTCTTTGAGTATTTCTGGGAAATCTGTGCATCATCTTCCACTGTCCAGGTCGGGTTGAGCATTCCTAGGCAACTCATCGAGGTATATTTAAGGAATATTTCCAATTAACCACAGTTAAAAGCAAAAAACCGTGCTGGACATTCAGTTTGCCCGCCCCTGCTGCCCTCGCAACTTGGAGGCAACATGGCGCCTGTGGGACACGTGACCTGGGTAGGCTGGAACACAGCTGTCGCAACTCTGTCTATAGAGGGCAGTACTTTGGTATATTGCACACACTTAAATTCATCGTAGACAGTTAAATCTGTTAGAGCTGTTTAGAGTGTTCTATATGCATCCTCCACAATATCCACAGAAGAGAGCCTGTATATATATATATATATATATATATATATATATATATATATATATATATATATATCTTTTCAGAAAGTATCTTACTGTAGGCTCTGAAAAACATAAAGAGTTAACCTGTTGAGTGAGGACACTAATCCCGCTCATAGTAGGTCCCTTCTGACTTGACACACACAGCCGAGTATTCTTTTCACTGCCAGAAACCTTTTTCAAAATCGATTTCGGTATCTTCTGCAGGTGGTTCATCGCAGTCGTCATGATCTCTTCTCTCGTCTCAAATCGGGAACCCTTCAGCAGAGTTTTGAGCTTGGGGAGTTACCAAAAGTTGCATGGAGCCATGTCTGGTGAGCAGTGAATCTGCTGCTCGTGTGGGATGTGCTTGGCTAAAATTTCCGGAATCAGTTGGGAAGAATGGGCAGGGAAGCTGTCATGGTGCAGCTTCCAACTTGCCACAATCCAAACGTCTGGTCTCTTCCACCGAACTGCATCATGGAGACGACAAGGAACATCGAGGTATTAATGTTTGTTAATGGTCTGACCTTTTGGTGCGTATTCGTGATGCACAATACCACGGTAGTCAAAAAAATGTGTCAACATGTGAGTACATTTCACCTTGCTGTGGACCTGTCATGTTTTCATAGCCGAAGAGACCCTGCATGTTTCCACTGTGACGATTGTGCTTTGGTTTCTGGGTCGTCCTCATACAACCATATCTCATCTCCAATGATAACAGTCTTCAGAAAATCTGGATTGTGACTTGCACATTCCAACCTGTCTTGAGCAATATTCATCCGAACGAAGAGATTGTGACGAATGCGACGAAACACCAGAGGGAGATACTGAATATCGACTCTGAAAAATGTTTCAAGTAGTGGAAACAATGCTGGGTTATGTGTGTCAAGTCAGAAGGTGTCTACTTTGAGGGGGATTACTATCCTAGCTCAACAGGTCAGTTAAATGTTTTTCTATCTGTCTGCCAGTCTGTCGGTCTGTCCTCGATGGAAATCGGGGAGGATCACAATAGAATTATCTTTACAGTTCCAAGACTTGTATCTTTTAATGGCCAATTTAGATTTTGCAAAATATTAACAGATGTAATGTACACCTTCAAATTTAAATTCAGTTTTATCATATGAATCATCAATCACTCTGAATAACCCTCATTTTTTCTAATCATATGATCCATCAAGTAATGTGCTTTATGATTTCCAAGCTCACACCTCAGACTTACATGTAAAAGTTAGTTTCTGCTAGCACTGCCTGTGCCGCTCACCCAGGCTTCTTGGCTCTGACATTCCAAATAGCGTTGTTGGATGTGTCGGAAAATTTGTATTCCTATTTAGACCAAGAAAAGAACACTAAAACAATCCATCTAGTTTCAGTTTTATGAATGTTTTGCACAATTTTTGCAACTGCAGTGTCTAAGTACTGTGTCTGTCTATTGCCAGACAACTTAATTCAGTAAGGGATGGCCACAAACAAATCGCCTCAATGGCTCCCTGTCCCCCGCCATTTCACTGCCCTGCTCTCCGCTTACATCCCCCCTCTCTCATATACCTCTCCACTCCATCCCTCCATCTCATCCTTGGCCTTCTCTTCCCTCTCCCTCCTCCACCTCATTCACATATACTCTCCTTGTCAGTCTCTCGCTCTCCATCCTCTTCATGTGGCCAAACAACCTCAGTGTATTTCTCTTAAAGCTCTGTATCACATTCACATCCACACCGCAACGTTCCTCCACATCCTCATTTGTCAGCCTGTCTCTCCATGTGACTCTACATGCTCCTCTCAAATAACTCATTTCCACTGCTCTCACTCTTGACTTCTGTCTCTCTAGCAACGTCCAAGCTTCACTTCCATACGTTAGAGTTGGTATCACAATACTGTCATGCAGCGACTTTTTAACTTCCATGCTCACTTCACAGTTTCTTATCACTGGTTTCAAAGAACCAGCAACCTTTCTTCCTTATTGTACCCTTTCAAGCACTTCACCCTCTAAACTTCCATTCTTACTCATCACACTACCAAATTACTTAAACGCACTCACATTATCCATTTCCTCCTCATCCATCTTCACTGTATATTCAGTGACTTCATTTCTCTCGAAGACCATAACTTTACTCTTCCCTACATTCTCCTTTAGATTCCGTTTCTTACGCACTCCCCCAAACTCTTTCACCAAGCTTTATAGCTCCACTTCGTCTTCACTTAACAACACAGTAACAGCTGTAACAACAGTAAAGGGAGTTTCCAAACACCGACCTCTCTCATTAGGGCCGTTCCAACAACCACTGCCATACCTTGTACCTCTTTTATAACCCCATCCATATACAGATTGAACAACCATGGAGACATGGCACATCCCTGTTTCAATCCAACCTTCAAATTGAAAAATTCTCTAAGTTCACTGTTCACACACTCTGCAGTCTTAGCACCTTTATTCATACTTTTCACGGCAGTCAGCAACTTCTCATTTACTCCATAATTATATTCTAATTACTTTCCACATTCCTAGTCTATCCACCCTGCCATATGCTTTCTCCAAATCCATGAAGGCCGCATATGAAGGCCGCATACAACTTCTTTCCTTTCTTTAGATACTTTTCCACTTAAGACTTAAAGTTGAATATCTGATCTACACAACGTCTTCTCTTCCTAAAACCTCCCTGTTCTTGTCCAAGTAATTCCTCTGTTATTTCCCTAACTCTGTCTGTACGTATCCTACCATATACTTTCCCTATTACACTAAGACAAATTCCACTATGATTAAAACGCACTTCTTTTTCGTCTTTCCCTTTGTACAAGGGATTAATTATACCCAACTTCCAATCCTCAGGGACTCTACCTTTCTGCCAGGTCAATCTGCACATCTTCCACGTCTGTTCTACTGCTATCTATCCCCCATGCTTCAGCATTTCACCACACACTCGATCAATTCCAGGGAATTTCCCCATTTTGTCTTTCTTCATTGCTCCCACAACTTCCATCCTACTGACTTCTTTTCTCACATCCCTCCCTCACCTAGCCATTCCCCAGCCACTTAATCTTGCATTGCTTTCATTTTCTATGATCGATAATTCCTTAAAGTGTTCTCTCCATCTTCTCACGTTGTCTCCCATCTTCATTAGCAATCTACCATTTTTATATTTCAGTCCCCAACCAATTTCTTTATCACCCTTCTAACTCCGTTTACCTCTTTCCAGAATGTTTTCTTATATTCCCTCCACTTTACACTTCACTTCCTTCCAGATTGCTCATCCACTGTCTTAGTACTCACTCTCTCTTCCTCTCTACATATAACTCTCTCTTCCCTCTATCAGCTTCCTCCACACCCCTGTTTTTCATCCACTTACTCTATGCTTTCTTCTTTTGTGCCACAGCCTGTCCCACCTCTTCATTCCACCATGCTGTTCCTTGCACAATCTTTCGTCTTATATTCATCTCATACACCACCTCACATACTGCACGTTTTTTTTGTGAAGATATTGCATACACCTTCCACGTCCCCCATCTGCTCCAAATCATATTTACCCAGTCTTCTCTCTTATATTCTGCCTTTTTTCCTTCTTCTTGCAGCCTTTCTACCCTCCTTGTATGTACCACTTCCTCCTATCCTTCCCTTTTTCTATTCCTCCATTTCATTTCAACCTTGGCTTTCACCACCATCAAGTGGTTGTCAGAATGTCCCCTCCACCAGCCTTTATATGCTCTTGCATCCATTACACACCTTATTCTATCATCCACACACACATAATCAATCATTGTTTTCCGTTCATTCAGTTCACTATCCACCCTTCTCATTACTTGCCACTTATACCTATGGATCATTTTGTGTCTAAAGAGGGTATTGGCTATAACCAACCCCCTCCGGGCACAAATGTCCAATAGACCACTGCCATTCTCATCCACCTGTGCAGGCACATGCCACTCACCAACTGCTCCATCCGCCTACACATTCGCTACTTTTCCATTCATATTTCCAACCAAAAACACTCTCTCATTCCTTTCAAACTTTTCCGTGCACACTTCCACTTTTGTCCAGAAGTCTTCTTTCACTCTACTTGCACGATCTTGCATTGGCAAACACACACACACACACACACACACACACACACACACACACACACTTGCCCACATTTGTAGTCCAACTTTCAATCTTATCCAGATAATCCTTGTTCAGCCAACTGATCCATACTCTCTTCCATTCCCCTTCTATATCATGGATACAACAATACAAACTTCTTCTTTTGTCCTCTCATTCTCACCCACTCCCGCGCATATACTTCATCCATGCTTCCATTCTCTCACACTTTCACCTCACCATTTAGTCTCGGTTATTCCATATACATCCACTTTTGCATCCTCAGACACCTGGACAATCACTCTCTCTCTCCCTTGCACCTCATCATTTGCGCCCATTACATTCCACGTCACAATCTGTACCATGTCTTTCGTTCGGTCCTTAGTCGTCACCTGTTTGCCAGGCCTGGTCTGAGACTTCTTGTTTTTATTTTTAGTTAACTGTTTTTCGGGGTGGGGAACTAACCCTCCGCGAACGCACTTGTTGTCATGTAAGGAACACTTGTTGGTTGGTTATAAGGTTACCAACCTGTGCAGTCAATGATTTCCTAGTTTACAGGCAGTTATTTGGCTTGCCACTCAATGTAAAGCTAGCCTAAAGTAGAGTACTGGTACACTAAGTGGGTAGATGATGGGAGCCCCCACCTACCACAATGTGTACATCTAAAGCCATTAAAGGATACACTTCTTAAAGCTGTAAAGAGAATTCTATAATGATCCCCCTCGATTTCCATTAAGGATAGACCGACAGACTGGCAGACAGATAGAAAAACATTTTGTGTGTATATATATATAGATAGATAGATAGATAGATACAGTATATATAGATAGATAGATAGATAGATAGATAGATAGATAGATATAGATAGATAGATAGATAGATATAGATAGATGATAGATAGATAGATAGATACAGTATATATATATATATATATATATATATATATATATATATATATATATATGTATACTGATTTGTACGGTATTGTAATCCGATGTGTGTGTGTGTGTGTGTGTGTGTGTGTGTGTGTGTGTGTGTGTGTGTGTGTGCGCGTGTGTGTGTGTGTGTAAGTGTGTGTGTGTGTGTGTCGTGCAGCCAGAGTTAACAAGAATTTTTATGAAACTCAGGAGGAATGTTGAAATCGGACCCCAGAAGGGTCAGTTTCAGTTTGATGTCGATTGACATTCTCTTATTTATTTTTATTTTTTTGTAATAATGCAGTTCCCATTGACGTTATAATATGCACACACTGAAGAACATGCGGGGCATATTCGTTTAGTTTCATGACTGATTGAGGAGAGAGAGAGAGAGAGAGAGAGCGTTGTACAGTCGTGGTCATAAATAATCACCTGTCCTCTGGTACCCCGTGCCTCAGGCTGGCTCCTTTATGAGAGGCAAGTCACACTGGAGTAAGAGGGGCTGTGCGGGAGGGGCCAGAGAGAGAAGGGAAGCGGGGTGGGGGGATGACTGTGTGGAGGGAGGGGAGGGAGAATGATATTCTAAGTGGTGGTCACATTATGCCTATTTTCTTTCATTTAGGGCATGATATACAGAGTTAATATTCGGTAGATTATGTTGCATTACACCTTGTATAGTGGCATCATATAACAAGCTTTAGGTAGGTGGTGATATCAGGGGCTGGCTCATGAGAGAAAGATACTGACGTGACAAATCAAACATTCGTGTAGAGCCATCGAGACCGTGTGGGCCCAGATAGTCAACACGTTGGAGCCAGAGAACGAGAGGTCACGGGCCCGTTTCCTCCAGGACACCAGGGTCGAGTGGGAGTTGCTCAGACGAAACCAGCAAACTATCAACGACATTGTCTCCTCGGTGCCGCGAAGACTGGAAGAGGTTATTAAGGCAGGAGGCAACTGGACTACTTACTAAGGCTTTACTGGTTGCTTTGGCTTGAACAATGTCGGTAAACATTGACACAGATATATTTTAGGAGTTTGGTAAGATTTTGTTTCATTTTCCTTCTAACAGATTATGAGAGATATCATTATTATATCCACCCATGTACACAGACATCAACTGTATTAACCTTTTATGCACAATTCATTTAAATAGCCTTTCCATATAGAGATGCCATAAAATAGTTGACATGATGGTAACTGTATAGAGAGAGTATATAGGACGAGGATGATCATATATACTGTGGACACAGCCATATCAAAAGTTGCATATGATAATTAGTTCCAAAATTTAATTACATGTAATGGTAGAGGACGTTTCTTATATAAACACTATGGAAGTCAAAGCCATCCAGATTCCATTCTGTGTCCGAAGTCAAAATTCACAGATAAACACAAAAATTTGGCTCCGCAATAATGTTTGATCTGTCATGTCAATATATTTCTCCTACGAGCTAGCCCTTGATATCACCACCTATCTAAAGCTTGTTATCTTATGCTGCTATACAAGGTGTAATGCAGAATTATCTACCGATTATTAACTCCTTTATATCATGACCTGTATGAAAGAAAATAGACAAATAATGTGACCGCCACCTCGCATTTCATTCTCCTTCCTCTATTTACCCTCCCTCACCCCACCCCAGAACCATCACTCCTCCCCCCACCCACCTTCCCTCCTCTCTCTGTCCCCTCCCTCTAAGCCCCTCTTGCTCCACTGAGACTTGCCGCACATACTGGAACCAGCCTAAGGCACGGGGTACTGGAGGATAGGTGATTATGTATGACCACAACTGTACATCTGCAGTCCACTGTCTACTAATTCATTGTTGCTCAGGAAGGAAGCCTTTATACGGCAGAAAATAGAGGTAGCAGTCGTGGGGGCGGTGGTGGTGGTATCAGTGATGATGGTGCTGGTGGCCGATACGGTGGTGGTGGTGGTGGTAGCTGTGATGATGATGATGTTGGTGGTCTTTGGTGTGATGGTGGTGGTTGTGGTTATGGTAGTATTGATGATGGTGGTGGTGGTGGTGATGGTGGTGGTGGTGTTGATGATGGTGGTGGTAACAGTAGCTGTGATGATGATGGTGGTGGCAGCTGTGGTGGTGGTGGTGGTGGTGGTGGTGTTGATGGTAGCTGTGATGATGGTGGTTGTGGTTGTAGCTATCGTGCTGGTGGGGTTGTTGTGGTGGTTGGGGAGTGGGGGATATTGATGATAACAATGATGGTGCTGGTGGTAACTGAGGTCTTGGTGATGGTGGTAACTGTGATGATAATGGTGGTAATTTCAGCTGTGGTGATGGTCATTGTGGTGGCTCTTCAGAAACAACATTCATTGGGCAAGCTCTTTGTGACCCTATCAGGCCGGAAAGCACTTGCTCCAAAGTGAAGAATGGTTCAGAGATGGCTCTAATTTGGACAACCCCTGCAGAGCCATGATTCTCATAAATGTATGAGCACCTTGCCAAAAACCTTTCTAACAACTTTACCTCATCATCCTTCCCTCCTCTTTTCCACTCTGATGGCTCTGTAGCTATTTCTTCTGCTGATAAAACAGAACTCTTTGCTCATACTTTCTCCTTCAACTCCATGTCAGACAATTCCTGTGCTGTTCCTCCATCACTTCCCCTCTCTAACTTCCTCATGGCTGACACTGAAATATCTTCAGTTGTATTTTCTGTCATCACTGGCCTTCATACTAATAAGGCATATGGGCCTGATGGGGTCCCGCCTGTTGTCCTCCAGAACTGTACTTCTGTGCTTACACCCTGCCTAGGTAAACTCTTTCACCTCTGTCTCTCAACTTGCACCGTTCCTCCTTCCTGGAAGTCTGCTGTCATTCAGCCTGTCCCAAAGAAGGGTGACCATTCCTATCCCTATGATCATCACCCAATTGTTTTAACATCCTGTGTTTCAAAAGTTTTGAGCTTATTTTTAACAAATTTTTTAAAAACATATCACAGTCTTCTTTCTGATCGTCAGTTAGGGTTCCACCAGGGATGCTCCATTGGCGATCTTCTCACCTACCTTTCAGACTCCTGGTCTTTCTCCTTTTGGGATTTTGGCAAAAGCTTTACCATTGCACTTGACATCTCAAAGGCTTGCAATCGCATCTAGCATAAATGTATAATTCCAAGCCGTTCTTTTGGAGTTTCTATCTGTCTGTCTGTGACTTCATCTGGTTGTTCTGTAGCAGCTGTTGTAGATGGCCATCGTTCTTCTCCTAGAGCTATCAGCGATGGTGTTCCTCAGGGCTCTCTCCTATCACCAACTCTCTTCCTTTTATTCATCAATGACTTTCTAAGCTGTAGATCTAACCCTAGTCACTCATACACTGATGATTCCACCCATCACCTTTCCACTCGTTTCTGACAGTGTCCATCTCAGCAGCTACTTCAGCAAACAGGGATTATAGGCTGTGGCACACCTAATGTCCGACTTGACTCATATCTCTGATTAGGGTAAAAATAATCTTTTTTTAAACCTGTTCCACACCAAGGAACATAGATATACGTCCCCCTTAAAAACGCCAGCAATGTAGGTCTACATCCTGCAGCACGGAGAAGTAATTGGAAACAACTAAAGTAAAATGGACGGTAATAACATAGTTCACTAACTCCAGACATTTCTACCCTATGCTTACAACACCGATTTAGCTTCAAAGATTTTAGAGGTCGAGTGGCACCAAGCTGACTCGGCTCAACCACCTTTCTGGCTTTGGTTGTTACTTTTGTCAGTACCAGGGATATTATATTGATGTATTAAGCCCATTTAGCCAGTAAAAAAAAAAATCCAAAATTGGCAGGCATAGATGGGTATCATTTTCATTTATTTATTGTTTTATTTGCCTAGACCGGTATGAGTTAATGCACTCAAAACTCGGGTCTAACGTCTATCAACCCGACAAAATCTTCCACAGGAGTACCCTGCAATTTTTAACAATATCCAGCTCAATCCTGCATCTTATTTAACCCCTACACCGCGGGCATGTTTACCAATGTTTTCAGTGTCCCGCGAGGTTATTCGGGCTCCGACAGACTCTCAAAAAATATTTGCCAAAAATCAGTTATTAGTCCTAGAATATTAAAATTATATATGCTTATGGCACATACCTTCAGCTTTCTCCTGGAATGATTGCTGAGCCTTCGTCGGTTACCGTAGGACTTGTGGAGACCTCTGAAGTTGGGTAACGAAGTCTCCACTTTACACTTCCTGACAACCCGTAATATGATTACCACAGCCAGATATTAACACTATAAACACTACTCTATGATTTTCAAGTAGTTTGGGATCCATACTCCAAAAAAAAAACCACTGTGAAAGCAGTGGAAATTACGAGCGCGTCTGATCGTCGCACTTGCACTAGTTCGCTCATGGTACTCTGTCATTTATTATTCATAAAACCCCTCATACTTTATATTTCTATTACTATATCACACTTATATATATCTGGAGTCTTTCTCCATAAGTGTCCTTCAGTAGTATTAGTTTATTGTCACTGAAGTCATTCAATTTTTCATTCAGTAAAATACGTAGAGAGCCACGGATTCACTTTCACTGTTATAACATAAATTATTTGTACTCATATTCTTATATTACTAATTACTTACATTACTATTTACATTTTCTATTCTATTTTCAATATTTACCCTTCTATTTTACTTACACTATGTTTTTCACTTTCACTTTCAGTAAGATAAAACTATAATACACTGTTCAATCATATGTACTGAACATCCATTGCTTTCACTTGCTATTTACACATTATTTACACATTATTTACACATTATTTCCAAATTATTCTCCTTTCACACTTGCACTGTTAGAACTGCTTCTGACTGTGGTAATCAAAGAAGCAGGTAACACAGAGGGGAACCTGGCACTCAGCGCACTGCCAAGAGGTGCGTTTGTGCTCAGGTGTGCGGCGGGTGGTATGTGCATACACCTGACACCTGCGAATCGCAGCCTTCCTTTTCCCTGTGGCAGGCATTAGCTCCAGTCTGTGCCAATCCATATACGCCCTCTGCTCAAGTCGGTCGGGAAGTGTTACTGGATGGCACCTTGGAGTTGCTGCTGTCACCTTACCATATCTTTCCAGCAGCTGCTGGACACAAGTCCTGGTGAACAACCTCAGGGAGAAGGACTTGGGTGGCTTGACCTTCATCTTGTACAGGATGAAGGCGTTCAGCATCGTCATATCTATGAGATGCAGAAAAACTTTCCTGTACCACCTAGTATTCTTCCTGAGGCAGTCGATCTCAACAATCATCATGTTGGACTTGTCCACCAGCCGCATGTTGATATTGTAGTCTAATACAGCATCAGGTTTCATCACAGGTTCACCTGTCCTACGGTCGACATTCCCACTGTCTGTCATCTCCCCCTTATGTACGGTGGTGAGCATGTGCACGACCCTCTTGTCATGCCACCGTATTGCCAGCATCTTCTCAGACTTGCGTAGGTGCACGTCTCCTCACTGCGAGGTTCCTGCCTCTGTGAATTTGGGGACGTGGGCATGATTACTTTTGACAGTGCCGCATGAGCCAATGCCGTGCTCAGAAAAGTATTTGGCAAGTTTTGGTGCTGTATAGTAGTTGTCTGTATACAGCACATGATTCCCACCAAAATACTTTTCAAGGAGTACTTTCACTACACAGCCTGAGAAGCCAAGGGGGTGTGTTTTATCCAGATCGACAGTGCTGGCTGAATAAATGACGAAGTCAAGGATGTACCCCGTCTTACAGTCACACAGAACAAAGAACTTAATTCCAAAGCAATGGCGTTTGCTTGGAATGTACTGAACAAACCGAAGATGTCCTCTGAACAAAACCAAGGATTCGTCAATGACAACCTTCTGAAAGGGGTGGAAGAATGACATAAACTTATCTTTCATTCTGCTCAGAATCTCCCGGATCTTCCGGAGTGGGTCGGTTTGGGAAGGTACATCGTTGTCGGCAAAGTGCAGGTTTCCCATGATGTTCCGGAAGCGATCTCTGGCCATGTACTTATTGAAGGTGGGTGAGGATAGTAAGGGGTCCATGGAGCAGTATTCTTCCAACTCATGCTTCTTGGAGTGTGGCATGAGAAGCATGAGGGCAAAGAACACATACAGCTCCTGCACTCCCAGTATGGACCACTGTTGCATCTTGGTTGCACCTGTACCACTTGCAGCACGTTGTGATTCATACCTGTTGGTCTCATCACATATGTGCTGCATGACTTCGTCATCTAGGAAGGCCAAAAGGTAGTCCACACACTCAGCATTATCGTCAATAGTGAAGGCAGGCTGAACTCCTGAGGAGCTCTCATCAAACACTAAATGTTCAGGCACAAAATCAGACCCTTCCGTCCACGCGAAGGCGTCCAGGATTCCCTGTCGTGGCGGTGTAGGGCGGGTGGTGGTGGTGGTGGTGGTGGTGGGTGGCTGTGAGGCAGATTTATCTGGTTCAAGGTCACTCGCACTGACCCTGGGTTGCCGTACAGCACTAGCAGCCCTTACCCTACTACCAACTGTACTTTTCAAAGTCCTGGATTTACCTCTTCCTCTACGGCCTGCCTTCACTGTTGATGCTGGTGGTGACTCCGACGACGAAGACTCCGGAGATAACTCAGCCGACGATGAGGAAGAAATGAGTGAAGTGGGGCTTGGAGAACAGGGAGGTGAATGAACTCGGGACTCATGGCGGGCTGGGTCACGCGGGGGCATTGTTCTGGGGCTAACACGCCGCCTTTTCACTCCCTTCCCAAATTCCTTGCCTTGCTGCACTAACGGCTCCTTTCCCTTGGAGCTAGAGACTACTTCCGACACTGAAGCACTCGTACTAGCACTTTCTGGCACGATTACCTCACCCGGCTCATCACACGATTCACCCGAATCGTCAAAATCACTGTCCATCATCACCATGGACAATTCTGCTAGTTCACGTGCCACTGCAGAGTCACTAAGTCCTTTCCTGCTTCCCTCACTACTTTTCTTGGGGGTAGAGGTCACGGGGCCCTTTGCAATGGGCGCAGAAGCGGCAGAAATGGCGGGGCGCGAGTGCGACATGGTTTCACCACAGTGGAGGACAAGGAACTAAATGCCGCAGCTTATCTGAGAAGGCAAGGGTTGACAATGACACTGAGGCTGACTGCTGCTAACTTACATGCAAATTTTTTATAGGTAGAAAATCTCGGCAATGCATAAAGAAATAGGTAGCTCCAGGTGAATGTAAATGTCACCTAGGCTTCTCCCTTCCTTTCTGATATATATTTTTATTACAGACATCGATTACAAGGCATAATTCAGAGGGGAAATTACCATGGTAATGTAGCGAATGAATGCACGTGAGGTGTTGTCAGGTAATAATTAGCCAATTCCTGGTGTATAACACTATCACTTACCTTATTTTTTTTTGGTATATATTATTTTGTATAAGTATAGGGCATAGGGCTTATTTCAATGGATGAAATCTGTGGAAAAATCCGGGGGAAATTTGCGTAGCGCAGCGCGGCATGGGAGGTGAGAGGACAAGGTAATGGAGGGCAGGTAGGGAAGGGAGTCACGAAGGGGGTAAAATTGCTAAAATGTCAACAATGGATGGGAGTACAGATGAGATTTGGAGTGCTGACTAGTGTTGGACATTGGCAGTACTGATGGATGATACAAGCCACCACTTGAGAGCCCGGGATAATTCAAAATAACACAGAATCACAAAAGTGACATCCCGTGGTATGATCCATTGTGGCCGAGCGTCACGAAAGTGATGCCCCGCGGTTAAGGGGTTAAACATATTTGGGGTTTAATTCTCTCGGGATTTATCTTGGAAGGAACATATTATCTCTCTTGATAAATCTGCTTCCAAGAAACTGGGTGTGCTAAGCCGATTCCAATCCTTCTTTGCCCCTGCACAGTTGTTGACTTTATACACAGTTATTTGCCCTGTATTAAGTACAACTCTCGTGTGAGAGGCTCCCCACTTACTGGTCTTCACAACAAGGTGGAGTCAAAAGCTTCTCATCTCACTAACACTCCTCCTGTTTCTGGATTCCTTCAACCTCCGTCTCTTTGCCGCACTGTTGCATCTTTATCTCTATTCTGTCACTACTTCAATGGTCACTGCTCCTCTGAACTGTCTGCTTGCATCCCCCCACCATTATAGCAGTCGCATAGCACCCGTCTAGCAACAAAGTCTCATCCCTTTCCGTCCAACACTCTAATGCAAGAGTAAACCTTTGTTATACATACACATCTTACAAAATGTTATACAACAACCATTGCATTTATTCAAGTATGTAGGGGAGGGCGGTGATGATTCGGCCACTTTTTCGAAAAAAAATCATAATAAATAAAGTTTAAGACATTCTTAAAACTGCTTATTCCAAGAGGAAGCCACATCTTTTGGCTCTTTTGTGTGCTATTGTCAGTTCTTAAACTTACGTCATTTCTTGGCAGTAATCCAAACTCTTAAGGTCTCCAAAATGGCCGAACCATCCCTCTTGGTGTGGATGATTCGGCCACTGGTGTTGGATGGTTCGGCCACCATGTGGGATGATTTGGCCACATGCCTCTGGGGCTCAATTAAAGAATTAAATACAGTAGGAAAATTAAGAATCAAATTTTCATCTGTGCTGACATGATTTATTGGATTTATTTTTACCTAAACAATCTCCTTTTAATGAAATAAGGAACAAACAATCTCCTTATAATGAAATTAAATGGCTCTACTCTTGCCTATCTCAGATAAAATAAAACTATAATTTTGTGAAAGAAAATATCGAAGTCAAATGAAAGCTACTTTTCTTACATGCTGTTTACTCCTAACGCATTTTAAATCCAGTGAAACAAAAATCCAAAGTTGTAATACCTTTGCCTTCGCTTAGTGCTTTGTGAAACTGGTTCAGGTAATACTCCAATTATAGCGTTTCTTGAAACAGAAGCTTCATCAATTTCTGAGGGAAAGTAGAGAGAGAAAGAGAGAGAGAGAGAGAGAGAGAGAGAGAGAGAGAGAGAATATGTAATTTTATAGAAAAAAGGTAAGGGGATGAGTCTGTTATGATGTGGCAGGGGTAAACCAGCTCTGCTGTCGGGCCCTGCTGCGGATGTCACTGACTGCATTGCACAGTTGACCCTTGTGCGGTGTGGTGCGGTGAGGATCTGTCCGTTCTCCCCTTTGGGACTAAGGTGCGAATGAATGTGTTTGAATGGATAAGTAAATGGGGAGTGTGTCGTCCTGTCTCGGCTACCTCCCTTTCCTTGGGGGAAGCAGCCTAGGTATATAGATAGATAGATAGAAAAAAATCATTAAATAAAGAAAATAAATCATTAGATAATTATGAGGGATGGTTCGGCCACCTGCCAACCCTGCCGAACCATCCCTCACTTCAAGTGGCCGAATCATCCCACATGTATAAAGATGTACACATGGCGCCCCGAAATCCAGAGTTCATAAGCTGTTCGAGTGCTATCTACTCTCACGTCGCCTATAGACAATAAATGATATTTGCACTATATATGGATAACAACCCTGAAGTATTAGTGGAGCTACTGCTTACGTTGGATCACCGAAAAAGTACATAGGGGTCACGAAAAATCATAAAAACTAACCTGACGTTGCTGTTTCCCAGCCAATCAAAACAAAAACACATGTGCCATCTGTCAGCAAGATCACGCAACTTCATGTGAAATCTCAATGATCTAGGTCCCCTACATTATTCAGATAGGCCAGTGGCCGAACCATCCTCCTGGCCGAACTATCACTGCGCTCCCCTATACAACTTGTTTAAAATGTAATATTACTGGATAATTGCTATTTACTATGAATGTTATATGTATACAATATTATAATCAATATTATATACTAATAGATTAGCATATGTCAATGATGATTGCTGTCGGAGGACCTCCAGTGGCGTGTGCCGAGCATATGTTAGGACTCCATATTATAATTACAAATCATAATAGATAGATAGATATATAGACAGATAGACAGCTCTATGCGAGCCTGGGAATGGGAAATGATCTTGCAAGTTACACTGAGGAAAAGCTGACGACAGATTAGAAAGTAGCAAGTCAGGAGATGATGTAGTTAGTTTGTCAACGAAACACTAGGTGAACAAAGCCTAGTGACCATACACACACATACACACATAGTCACACACAGGCTTCTAGAACTTTCCAACCACAGTGAACACACGTGACACGACTCCTGTTTCACCAGAATTTAGGAAAGAGAGCTCAGAAGAAGAGAGGCCATAGAATCGGCAGGTAGTGGGGAGAAAGACTTAGCAACTTGGGAGAGAGAGAGAGAGAGAGAGAGAGAGAGAGAGAGAGAGAGAGAGAGACAGGGAGGTAGCTAGCTGGACTCTACTTATACTCACTCGTGTGTGAGAGACTCTGTTAATATTTCCAAGACAAATAAAAATAATCCCATACTGTTCTTTACCTCTCCTGTCATTGCATGACAAAAGGGAACCAAGATTATCAACGTACAAACAACTCAAGTGTAACAACCGCTCGTCCACAAGTCTAATATATATAACTTCTCTACAAGTAACTACAAAGTCTTTTTATGACACCTTTACTCCCAGTCCTTAACGTATGCAGCAGTTCAACTTCCTCTGTCCATATTTCCTACTGTCTACGATCTGTAGTCTTCCAAACGAAGTGTGTCCAGGTGTCTCGAAATGAACGGATATTGAATTTGGCCCTCTGTTACCTTGTTTTTGTTTTATCTTGGAGGGAATAATTTGCAGGTTCCTTGCCTATGCTTCCTTCTTCCTTGAATTTCTATGATATATATATATATATATATATATATATATATATATATATATATATATATATATATATATATATATATATATATATATATATATATATATATATATATATATATATATATATATATATACAGTGTGTGTGTGTGTGTGTGTGTGTGTGTGTGTGTGTGTATCCTCCTAAGCATTTAACTGTATTGTTGCCTTGTTTCATTCTCCTTCACCTGATGTCAGAAATATTCATCAACTTCTGCCATCACCACCATATTTTCGTATGCACCTGACCCTTTCACTAGCCCTGCCATGGTCGGATTTCCACTAGTATTTTATTTCATTTAACATAAAATATTTCTCTTAAGCTGAAAGTACGTCAGAGAAACATAAGTAATGTTACATTGCTCATATTATACCTGAAGAACTAAAATGTTTTACTGCAGTAATAGGCAGATAAGATAAACAAGTGGTGCCAGGCACAACGAACCTCCCCCTATTGCTGTTAAATACTGACTCAGTACTTCCAGCGCAAACGTTTTCAAGTTATGCCCTCTGAACATCCGTGGTTTTCCATTTGACCTTCCAAGGTCATTTAAGGTCAAATATCATGGTGCCAAATGAAAGCCCATATGAGACTTCCTGTATCTTGATAATAGTAAACATCTCTGTCTTTAACGAGTTTCGAGTTATAGCTCCCTGAATATTCGTGACCTTGAGTTTGACCTTTCAAGGTCACATACAGTCAAAGGTCAAGGTACCAATTAAAAACGCTTACGGGACTTATTGTATGCTGATAACAGTAAATATCTCTCTATCTTCAACCAGTCTCGAGTTATAGCCCCCTGAATATCCGTGACCTTGAGCCTGACCTTTCAAGGCCACTCAAGGTCAAAGATCTTGGTGCCAAATGAAAGCCTGCATTACGAGTTCTCGTATGTTCGTGATAGTAAATATCTCTTTCTTCAACTGGTTTCAAGTTATTGCCCTCTGAATATCCGTGACCTTGATTTTGACCTTTGATGGTCAATTGATTACCTCCAAAATTTAATCACACTCTTTTGGGACCAGTGCCCACATATCCTGCAAGTTTCATGTAATTTCATTTAGCCGTTTATCGGTAATGTTGCTAAGAAACAAACACAAACTCGACCAAAAACAACACCTCGCCAAACTCCATCCGAGCGAGATAAAAAGAGTCAGAGGAGGCTGAGAAAGTTACAAAAATGATGGCGTGGAAAACATTCTGCCTGGAAACTACAAATTTAGCCGCCCAGCAGGGAGTGAAAAATGATAATCGTCAAGTTTTATGATGTGTCACTATTTTACGGGCAACAAAAATTGTGTTCACGTGCAAAAGACCGGGCTTTAAAAAATCTTGCTTCAATAGCTTAGATAAATATTTTCTTTTTATTTCTGGGCAAAATATATAAGATTGTTAATGTACCCCCTCCACAATATGTCTACCCCCGATGTATATATGTCCCCCCACAATGCATACATGCCCCCATTAATCTTGCTAGGTCAGCACCCTTTCCCACACCTGAAGACGGCGTTATTGCACCAGTTCATATCAGACAGCGGAGAAGGGCAGACTATTTTACTGAGAGCTTGTAATAAACTCCTTATCTAGCTGTTTGTACACGGAGTTTCTATTACCAAAGTATTGCAAGTTACATTTGGTAGCAGCGTTGTTTCGAACCATCACATTCTGACCGCCTCCTTGGATTTTTAGTGATACAACAAGATACACGACGACTCACATCTGCCAGCCTCACCCCTCCTCCGTGCCTCTATACCTTGGCTGTGCTTTTCGAGTGTCCCATTTTCCTCACCAGTGCTCACCTCTCAAACAACCGCACCCATACACCTTGTTCCTGACCGCACGTGTCACCGTCGCCGACCTACGCTCCTGTTGCACCTGTTCCCAGCACCTGTTCTGAACTCATCATAACTTCTGCCCCCACGGTTCCACTTATCACTGTCTGCCCACTGCCTGCCCACCATCATTCTCTGCATTTGCAACTCACCAGCTCTACACCTGCCTTGTGCCGACATCTGCCCTCACCACCCACCACCGGCCTCCGCCGTCGCCCGCATCTGGTCTGCATTACGGAGCCTCCTAAGACCCCCACTCCCTGCCGGTGATTCATCGCGGCATCTATTCTTCTCTCCGCCCAGCTGTCTCTCCACCGCTGCCCCGCCCCGCCCCGCCCCGTCGCCCCGCCCCGCCCCGCCCCGCCCCAGCCCAGCTACGCCCAGCCACCCTGCACATCATACATCTCAACACTCCCATCTCTACTGTGTACGATGTTAGCGATCTCCCTGCTGGCAGTGCTAACCCTCCTGGGGTCTGGGTCAGGTCAGGACAGTGGTGGAGTACGTCCCGGGGCCTTGGTCGGCTCGGGAGGCGAGGTAATGCTTATCGACGACATCGCCTCTTTGCGCTACGATCTTGCGCCCCTGGCCGAGGTAGCCATTGCCCTACCTGCCTACGCGCACCAGCTCCACGGAATCAGGAACCATCTCACGGCCCTCATGGGGACACACAACCCGAATGAATATCTCTATAACCTTTTTCTCCCACTCTCCTGGCAATTGCAAAACATAAGTAACAGATTCACTGAGCTCAATGACACATTTTCCCTTCAGACACCCGTGGGTCGTTCTCGTGTGAAACGAGGTCTCTTCGACTTCGGCGGTGAGATTCTGAGTGGCTTGTTTGGCGCTGCTACAGCCCGTGACATTTCTGGCTTCAAATCTGATCTCACTCACTTAGCTTCAGCCCTAGAATCACAATGCCGAGTCATTAAAATCCAACACACTATGTTACAGAAGCTCACAACCCAACTCAATGAAGTCACGTCCACTCTAAACAATTTCACCGATATCTTACAACGCCACCTTTCAGATCTCAACGTTATCTCTCAGTTCTTCTACCTCAAACTCAACATGGATAATCTCCAACTGGCTGTTGACTCTCTCCTGTCTCAAGTCTCTACCTTGGTTCGTATCCTGGTCGATGCTATCAAGGGACATGTCACTGCCGACTTAGTACCTGTCTCAGCTCTCCGTTCTGTCCTGGAATGGGCTCACTCCACCTTCGGTCTCTCCCCAGTCCTCCCTTACTCTTCCCTTGAATATTATTATCCTGTTCTCGAAGCCACTCTTCTCACTACATATGTCGCCGTCCATATTCCTCTCTGTTCTGCCATAACCTTTAACCTTTTCCACATCATTCCCTTCCCTTTCCGCCTCAACAACTCTTTGTAACAGGTATCTGTTCCTTCAGAATATTTCCTCCTCTCCCATGATCATCTTTCTGTTGCCTTCATTTCTTCCACAGACCTCCAGCAATGTTCCTCCCTTACTCCGACCTCTCGTCTCTGTGCTGCCCACCTTTTCGCTATCTTCCCTAGCAGTGCTACACCCTGTGAGTCTGCTTTAGTTCGCAACCATTCCATCTACTCGGCCTGTTCTTTTGTCCCGGCTCCTGACCTCCCGGTCCACCATGCTCACCTCAACCATGTCCAGTACTTCTTCTTTGCTGTTCCCATCTCTGTCACAATCATGTGTCCTGGTTCTTCCGTTCGCTCCATCCTCGCTAGTGGTCTCTACAAAGCACCTGACTATTGTACCGTTAAATCAGAGTCCGTCATCACTTACGCCACTCGCTATCACCAAGCTGTTCGTAAACACTCCTATGACATCTTTCAACCAATCGACTTGCCTTCAACCCTACCATCTGCCGACATTACCATCACCTCCCCTCACTTGCGCATGCTCACCTTCCTCAATGACAGTGATTTCATTATGGATCAATTTTCTCTGGCCTTCAGCCGTTCATGGGTTCATCCAACAGTTGTGTTTCCCCCTGTGGTTATTGCTTTCATAGGTTTTCTACTCATCATCTGTACAGTGCATTGTTGTGTCAGAAAAATGGAACGTCGACTCCAGGAAATCAGAGTCGCTACCGGCATAGTACGCCCTACACACGACGTAGAAACTCCCCGTACTTAGTGCCCTCGCATTCCGTGACTACCATTGCCATCTAACATTTAACCAAACTGTGAACAGCACTCTGCCTACTAGAAAATGATGGTATTTCTTTCATGCCTTACTGAGTGACAGTCTATCCTACAGAAAATACAAAAAAAAAAAAAAATGAAGGAAGAACAACAATAGAACTCTCATATCTACTCCTTGTTTATCATGTATCAAACTATTATTGTGTACTTCCCATTATGTTCATATATCCCTTCGACCCTTACTGGATTTGTACCTATTATTCCTTGTATATCTTATATGTATATATCCATCTAATTCCCTCCCCTCCACATGGCCATGTCTCCCCTACTGCCCCTGTATCATACTTATCCCTTTACAAACCTCCCGGTCCTGCCTTACTACTATAATCAAACACCATTTAACTCCCGGTGTCAGGAGACACCGTCTCAGCTACCCGGGGGAGTAGTGTACCCCCTCCACAATATGTCTACCCCCGATGTATATATGTCCCCCCCCAATGCATACATGCCCCCACTAATCTTGCTAGGTCAGCACCCTTTCCCACGCCTGACAGATAGATGCATCAGTTCATATCAGACAGCGGAGAAGGGCAGACTATTTAACTGTGAGCTTTATTTGTGCATATTCAGGTCCCCTTTGTCGTCCTAATAAAGATCGAAATCTGTCCCTGTGATATAGAAATTATCAACGAATTTATTACCAATCAAGAAAAACAGAATTTCTCGCAATTTCTTTTCAAGTACTTCCCCTGCTTTGGCTCGGAAGTGTCTGGTAGTTGCATGAGCTGATATACATCTCTATCTATCTAGCTAGCTAGCTAGCTACATAGATAGATAGATCATAGATAGATAGGTACATAGATAGATACATATATAATTATCTGATATATATATATATATATATATATATATATATATATACAGATGATAGACACATAGATAGATAGATAATATATGAGTAGCTGAAATATATATATATATATATATATATATATATATATATATATATATATATATATATATATATATATATTTATATAGATGACAGATAGATGGATAGATAGGTACATAGATAGATACACATATGATTAGCTGATATATATATATATATATATATATATATATATATATATATATATATATAGCCTATATATATATATATATTTATATATATACACCTTGTGTCTAAGACGGTAATATTGTCGCCTGAGGGTCTCGTCCAGGACGAAAAACGTCTTGGACCAACATAAGACCTTGTGGAAATAAATATTTTCACAAAATCTTCAAAAAGTGTCCCTAAAAACATCAATCTAGACCTATTTTGGCACCAAAACAAATATCCTCACCTTGAAAGTGAGTGTTTCTGAACTTATCTCCAGCTTAGTGGCTCAGTTATCTCCAGCTTAGGATCCACAGGTAAATGGCGGCCCTTCAAGGGGTTAGCAGACGGTTTCCTAGGGATGTAAGGAGCAAACGCTGAGTGCAACAAGCAGTGTGTCCCCGATGCTCTGGTGAGAGACAAAAGCAGGCCCTGCTTGCTTCATCACGTGACCAGATGTCAATATTTTATTGGACAACATCTCAACCACGTCACTCTCCCAGGTGCGGGAACCGTGTTGGACCTGGTAAGACGGTCATAGCTATATTTTCCTCGGATTTGGGCCGTTACGAACCGTTGGTTCCGTATTGGATATATGCAACTGTGTTACTGCAATATTTTGGATTATTATTTATGGTCTCCATCTTGGATGCGAAACATCTTGGACAAACCCATCTTGGAAACGAGGGTACTGTATATATATATATATATATATATATATATATATATATATATATATATATATATATATATATATATATATATATATATATATATATCTATATATCTATATATATATATGGACCCTCCGTGTTACAGTGGTAAAGTTTGCGTTTTCGTACACTGAAGAACGAGGGTTCGCGCCCCGCCAGGGTAATAACTTTGGGAGCATTCTTCTGGCCACGTACTGCATTGGCGGACATCAGGGGTGCTGTGGTTGAACCAGTGTCGCATAATGTATAAAGTATGCTTGCACCCAGTCGCCTTGCGGGATCCGATTACACTTGGTTCGCAGACTACACACACATCCAAAGCCACTCCAACACTACAAAACACTTACAAGCACTTCTCACCCTACATACAATCTCTACCAGACAGCCTAAGCCACTTGGTAGAGATACATTGGCTGTATCGTTCCCGCTTCGGTTGGGATGGGCCGGTCCTGCAGTGGACACTCAAACGGCTGATGAGGTGATATATATATATATATATATATATATATATATACATATATATATATATATATATATATATGCGTGTGTGTGTGTGTGTGTGTGTGTGTGTGTGTGTGTCCAACTCTGGGCATAGGCTTCACAGCCTGCTTTCAAGGCCCAGTATTCCTCCTACGCACGGCACACCTCTACATGTCACCACTTCGGTGCTAACACCCACCGTTCATATTGAATACATGCTAGGGCTGTCTCATGCGGGACTGGTGTATTGGTATTAGCGAGGGTATTTTTACGACATGTCGACGGGTCTTCTGGTAGATCAGTAAAGTCTGATTTTTTTGAAATTCGAATCCTTAAACTGTTCTCTGCCCTAGAGGGATTTGAATCCAGGTCTGCTAGGACTACAGGCCACCTCTCTACCGATTGAGCCACCACCTCTGTATATATATAAAATCATGTACAGAACATGCCTATTATAGATAGATAGATAGATAGATAGACAGATAGATAGACTGGTAGATAGATATAGATATGTATGTGTGTGTGTGTGTGTGTGTGTGTGTGTGTGTGTGTGTGTGTGCGCGCATTATATATATAAACATATATTCATATGCAGCGTTTATAAATGAATAAATATAAATAATGAAATAAAAACATACTGTATATCTATCTATCTATCTATCCATCCGTCTATATATGCATATCTATCCATCTATCTATCTATCTATCTATCTATCTTTGTGTATGTGTGTGTGTGTGTGTGTGTGTTTTATATACATAAACATTTTACATATGCAGAGTAAATACATAAATATAAACAATTAAACAAAAACATATTGTATATCTATTCATCCATCTACCTATCTAGCTATCTATATCTATCTATCTATCTATCTATCTGTGTGTGTGTGTGTGTGTGTGTGTGTGTGTTTTATAGGGAATTTGTGTAACCAGTAATTTCATGAAATCCCTGGTGAATTCGTGATATTAGTACCCTAGATAGGAAAGGTTCGATCCAGGTGGAGCCACGCGTACTCTACCTTTGAATTTTTGCGCGGTAAGTTAGGCATTTTCAGTGGCTGAGGGTCGTGGGTTGGTTTGGAGTCAGCTCGTGCGCAGAGCTCAGTTTCAAGGACATCCCTCCTCGCTCCCATTGTTTACAGCGAATTTAGTAAGCATTTGTGACTCCAGTTGGAGTCACCTTTCCTTCTATGATATAAAACGTTTTCTTGTGACCTTCATTTGACCTTCATTTGCCTTGCTTGTGTATGTGTAAATACGAGAGTTAATGACAATACCTTGGCTAGCCATGTTCAGTGGGTTGAGAGGTATACCTGAAACAGTGTTACCAACATTTAACATATGCGGTATGTATTAATGAATTTATTTATCTTTTATTTTACATTTTTTTTTTTCAGGATTGAAAGATAGCACGTAACCGTGGCCTTACGGGAGAACACTTGGCCATGATGGTGAACCAAGTCACCATTGACTTATTTGAAGTTCCTGGTAGTGAGGAATATGAGGCTGATGGTTGCCAGTTAACGAGGGAGACGCCAGCTGTGCTCAGTGCCACTCATCCCTCTGGGGGTGGTGCACACGACCCTTCCCCTCACCCATCTACGTCCGGCCTGGCTGCTGCCAAACATACTACTGTTGCCTCACCACCTCTGGCACTCCTAGATGAGCCTCTGATGGTAACTGAAGTCGACAGTAAGAGCGGCTTATTACTGTCACCCCTCAAAATGACCCACAGTAGTCTGTGGGGCAAAAACAAGTCTGTGGGACTCCAGTAAAAACTATGCAAATGAGTTTTGATGCTTCAACAACTAATATGTATAAAATTCCACTTCGGTGGTAATATATATGCTTCATCTATACCTTTGATAAGATACTCAGAATCACAGGTACAAAACCTGGTAATTTTCATTTGTTCCAGGCGCCTCCTTTTTTTTTTTTTTTTTCTGTCCAGGGATAAGTCATCGTTTCTCGTGAAGTCCAACTCTCCAAGATGCAGTACACCCAGTATTAATGATTATATTTTATTAATTTCCTACATATAAGTATATTGCCACACCCATTCATATTTACCTGTTGGTTCTTGTTTTTTACTTGTCAAAGCTAAGTTTATTTACTTTATTTTTGTGTTACTTGGTGTGGTTCAACTCAGGAATACTTATTTTTTCACATTTGTACCTGTTTGGGCATAATAAACTTGGTTTACATATTTTTTTACATGTTCTATACAGCGGGTCCAACTGGACCCAGGTTTCCTGAGCTGTCAGTAAGGTGTAACCTTTCCTATCTAGGGATGGGTTAGTTTAGGTAAGATTAATTTATGTTGTGGATAGGTAAGGCTGGGATAATCTAGGTTAAGTTTAGGCTAGGTTAGGTTTGATTAATTTATACGAACGCTAAGTTACGTTAAGCAGTAAGTGTCTGTTCTCTATCTTGCTTAACATCTACTACAAGTATATACACGATATTTTATTTACAGCGAAGAGAAGATTGACCACCCTAGGCTCCTCCCACAAGAGATCCCTGGCCTTACTTTCACCATAGAAAGTAGTGTTGATGGAACGATGCCATTTCTGGATGTTCTCATGAAGCAAGATGAATACTCCTTCAACACGAATGTCTATGTGAAGGAAGCGAACCCTGTCCACTGCCTACACGGTGGTAGTGAGTGCCCACAGAGATATAAGGACTCAACCATAGGTGGTTGCATCCGAAAAGCACTCCCTCACTGCGGCTCTTGGCAATAAATACACAAAGAAATCGAATGCTTTACACAAGTAATAATCAACAATGGCCTCTCTGCTAAGGACGTCAACCGACAAACAATGAAAATCATCGATAACTAGTACAACAAGAATAACGAGAGAAACCACAAAAAGGAGGATGACATCAACATTTACTACAGAGCCACCTCAGCAGCCTACCAGGAATAAGAAATAATTAGAAAACAAACAATCAAGCGATATGTGAAGCCATTAAACCCAGCAAAAATACTTAACCTGGTAATAGACTACATTACAAGAGTAAAAAGACCTGTCCCCTGCTACTAAGGAACAACCCCTGCCACGAGAGAGACATGCTTTAGTGGTAGCATGTTGTATGCAGATTTATTTGCCAATGATAGAACTGCGATGTCTTCCCCTCTGCACATGTGGTCATGACGAAAATAAAATTGTCTCGACGCCTGAGTTACAACCTTACACCCGGAGCACCTAAAAACCACATTAAACACTGAAATGCCCTTACAAGAAAGCAACCGCTATTGTAATACGGGGTACAGAATTATTAACTGCATGTGAAGATGTACGGATCCTCCCCTTACTAGAAGCACTATACGTCAAAGAACTGAACCTCAAACTCAGTGTACAAGAGGAAGATCTCCAAGCCCTCCCAAACTTAGGGTGGTCACACCCCAATTATACCAACCAATCAGGATCGAGAACACGCAGGTGTCCGATCCAGTACACGGATTTAATAGCGCCAATCTCACATACTCAGTGCATTCTCACCTCAGTCATATAATTATATATCATCATCATCAGCCGTTTGAGTATCCACTGCAGGACCGGCCTATCCCGACCGAACTCGGGACGATACACCCAATGTATCTCTACCAAGTGGCTTAGACTGTCTGCTAGAGATTGTATGTATGGTGAGAAGTGCTTGTAAGTGTAATTGTAATGTTGAAGTGGCTTTGAATGTGTGTGTAGGCTGTGAACCAAGTGTAATAGGCCAGCGCAAGCCGACTGGGTGCAAGCATACCAGCGACACTGGTTCAACCACAGCACCCCTTATGTCTGCCAAAGCAGTACATGAATGCTCCCAAAGTATATTACTCTGGCGGAGCGCAAGCCCTCGTTCTCCCATGTAAGAAAAAGCACACCCTACCACTGTACCGCAGATGCTCCATGTATATATATATATATATATATATATATATAATGTATATATATACTCTCTCTCTCTCTCTCTCTCTCTCTCTCTACCCTGGGGGTAGAGGGGTTTGTCAAGAATACTCCCCCAGTATCCCTGCTTGTCGTAAAAGGCGACTAAAAGGGTTGGCGGAGGGTTAGTGCCCCTCCCCGTACAACAACTAACTAAAAAAACAAACAATAAGCCTCGGACAAGGACTGACCAAACGTTGACGACCAAGGACCGGACAAAGGACATTGCTGGGAGGGGGTTGGTGTCACGGGGTTTTTATAATATCAGGGTAATTTTGATATAAATGGTTAAATGTTATTTAAATTGATAATAATATTCAATAATATTGAGGAGCAGAGACAATGACTATCTTGCTACATCGTGCAACGATTCTCTAAGAACGAGAATTTGTAAACTTTCTCAACAGTACACAGCAGAGACTAATTACTCACAATTGTTGACTTACTGTACTGTTAGCCTCTGGAGAAAGTTACTTCACCCCTGACAATAAATAACTAATACTAATAATAATAACATCAGGTTCTTGCTGATGCATTAACTCCTGGCACAACGGATTTTAAGTTAATACAACAAGACTGGTCTAAGTACCAGTTATGAAAGCAAACATTTATGCAAGCTAGGAGCTATATGGAAAATAAGCTTAATTATGGAGAAATGAAACAAGATTTTACTTTACATTAAGCTCAAAAAAAGAACTGTTAAATTTATTAATTACAAAAAATAAATTTAACGTTACAATTCAAATCAAATTAAATGAAACGCACTCACTCACTCACACAAAAGCAAAATACTTACGCCTAGGAAAAAAACGCCTTAACTAAACTCTTAAACCTAGGATTATACAAAAAGGAAATACCAGTTGATGAATGCTATGTATCACCCGAGGGGTGGGAGGACTGGATTAACTGTCTCAGTGGAGCTTGGGTGCTAGCGACCTCTCATACTTCTTGGAGCACAGAACCTTCCTCCGTCACAACAAACACTCGACTCAATTCAAATAATGTATAGGCAGGACGCACAAGCTACCAGAAGAAGGCGTGGCTAACGGTTTAGGCAAGCAGAGGCGAACGATAAAGAAACAATAGTATCGCTCAGTAGCGCACTTAGTGACGTGCATTAAATCGGTCACCCCTGAAAACGGTGACGAATGTTTTGAAAAGTATACTCCGAAATGGAGAGAGAAACGGTTAGCAGAGCGATACGCAGTGAGTTTTCCACTAATAGTTCGTGGCTTCTCACAAAAGGGAAATGTCGCGGATTGATTCGTGACATTACGCCCTTACAAAGTTAAATTTTTTCCTTATGGGAAAAAATTTGTGGATATATATATATATATATATATATATATATATATATATATATATATATGTGTACACATCCTAAGTCATTCACACAAGATTCACACTGTGGTGTGTGTGCTATCCTGCTACAGGAGAAAGTCGCAGTCGCCAGTGAGTGAAAAAACCTCGTATTTACGTTAATAGAAGCAAGCTTGAGGGAAAAACTCCGTGACGACGGTGAAAATCCTGTACTCAGGTCAAACTGAGCGAAAAGTCGCTACATTTACACTGACAACTAATTGTTGTGTAGTGTGGTGTATGTAATACACGGTGTAGGTGTGACAGTTGTAGTGTAACTGTACCTATGTGTAAAATGACATAGTAAATAATAACATGGCGACGATGAAGGCAGAGGAGAAGAGGCGGCAGCGTGCGGCAGACGATCAGCTGGTCCGCACAGCAAAACTGCTACACCCATTGCTGAACCTCCAAAACCAATTGAGGTGGAGCATCAAAAGTGTCAATGAGACAAAATTCTTATTAAGTTACAATTACTCTCTCTGCCTAGCAATCAGTACATGCTGCGAAAAGTACGCTCTGGCTGAAAAATACGAGTGACAGCCTAAGCTTCGTATATTCGAGGTCGCCATTAATTATAGCACATGATTATGTCAGCAAGTTGAGAATCCCTGTGCAACCTCGGGTCTTCCATAGCCTCGAACCGCACACGGGTCCTCAACCTGTGCCCTAACCTACAGTACTTATATTGGTATCGGAGAGCTAAGAATCCTTGCAAACTTGGGTCTTCCATAGCCTCAAGTCGCCTCTGCGGAGTTCTCTCTCGAACTTCCCCCTTAACCTACAATACTTATATTAGTATCGGGAAGCTGAGAATCCTTGTGCAAACTTGGGTCTTCCATAGCCTCAAGTCGCCTCTGCGGAGTTCTCTCTCGAACTTCCCCCTTAACCTACAGTACAATACTTATATTAGTACCGGGAAGCTGAGAATCCTTATGCAAACTTGGGTCTTCCATAGCCTCAAGTCACCACTGTGGAGTTCTCTCTTGAACTTCCCGCTTAACCTACAGTACAATATGTATGTACAGGCCCTGGACATAATGTGTCCTGTGGGGCCAATGGACGAGACGTCAGGTCTGCACCCACTTCACCACTACCCTGTCTCTCAACTGACTCAGAGATTACAGGTGTAGTTACAAATGGCACAGGAAGGGCATGTCCCTGATTAGTGGTGATACTTTGGCACACACTGCAAGAACGGACAAAACTATCTATGTCCTGTCCCATCCCTGGCCAGAAAAAGTCAGCTCGGATACGGCCCTGGGTCTTCCTTTTGCCCATGTGACCTCCTGAGACTGAACAATGACCCCATTGTAACACTGCTAGGCGGTACTTGGCAGGAACGACAAACTGCAGTCGAACCTTGCCCTCGGGTGTTCGTGACTCACGGTAGAGCCGTCCTTGTTTGCGAAGGAACTTGGCTTGACCTCCCCGTGAATACTTAATCACTCGACCCTTTTGTTTGTTCTGCACGGCAGCAAGTGTCGGGTCAGAATGTTGTTCTTGTACAACAAGTTGACTACACATCAGATCTTGCGGCGATTCAATGATCACTGGGGTGACACAGTCTGGAGCCTCAGTCATGGCTTGTGTTACCGCAGCAGCCGAAGTCTGAGTAGCGTCATGTTCGGTGCAACTATCCTTGACTCCATTAATATTTCCAATGATGAGTTCAAATAAGGGTTCTGGCATGACAACTGCAAGTGTCGTACCAGTATAAAATGGAGATGCCACCTGGATACATGCCTCAGGGAACAATCTCACTGATCCATTAATAAGCTTTGCATGGATCTGTCGACCTGTATACTGCTCAGGCCAAACTAAACTCTGCTTAACAGAGCAACCTGAGGAACCATTGTCTCTCAGGACCTTCACAGGAATGTCTCCCACAAACCCTGGCTGAACAAGGAAGGTACTGTCACCTGTGGGAGGGCCTGTGGAGGAAGCAGCTAGCCACTCATGAGGCTGCTGAATTGATGTGGCAAACATTGTGCCTTGAGGGTTATATACTTGAGATGGAACATTGGCCATCTGTGGAGGGGGGTTCACTTTCACTGTGGGACTGTTGAACTGTGGGGAAGTACCCACACTGATAGGGACGTGACCACCGTGCTGCTGCTGAGGAATGAAGGCTGCGTTCGCTTCCTGCCTCTTTTGAGCTGGTGGTGAAAAAGTTTGTCCCGACGGTCGGTTGCGTGGCTGATACTGCTGCTGGTTAGGGTACTTGTTGTACCTCTTCCACTCAGGTTTCTGAGTGTTTTGCCCCTGGTCCTTCCACTGCGGTTTTGGACCTTGGCCATTACTCTGAGAATGGCCTTGTTGCTGGGATTCAGTCTGAGACGGCTTCCCAGACTTGGCAGTATCTTTTCTGCTCCAGGGGTTTTGCTTACGAGCTTGATACCCGTATGCAGTAAAGAATGCGTCAGCCTTCTCTGCCATTTGGCTGGCATCTTTCACCTGGCAGATCTTAAGCTGTGCTATGAGCTCAGCAGGCCACGACCTCTCTAGCTGTGTACGCAGCATAAGGTCAATTATCCCCTCACGCGTGGAAGGAGTTTCATCTTTCTCCATCCACTCATTTAAGTAAGCTGTGAGACAATCAAGGAACTGAACAGCTGTCTCCTTGTCTTGGAGACGAGCTCGCATGAACTGAACTTTGGCGTCGTCCACTGTGAGACCATACGCCTTAATGAGTGCAGCTTTCATCATCTCATATGTGAGATTGTCTCCACGAATTCTGTGGAGAATATCGAGGGCAGGGCCCTCAAATAGGCTAAGAAACTGAAGCCGCTTAGCTGCCTCATCCAGTTGATACATGTCTGCCATGTCCTCAAAACAAGCTATGTACGGCTCAATTCGCTCGCTTTCCTTGTATGAAGGAAGCTTGATGCGTGGGGTCGCCAGGACATGTGCAGGGAGAACGCTCGTGGAGCTTGGACCAACTGCACCAGACGTGTCTGAAGCCAAGGAATCTCGCTGGAGCTTCAGCACTTCAAGTTCATGTTTTCGTTCTTTGTCTCGTTGTTCACGCTCGTATTCGCGCTGTTCTCGCTCTTTTTCTAACTCGAGCTCGCGTTGTTTCTGCTCGTATTCGCGCTGTTCTCGCTCATACTCGCGCTCTTTCTCACGCTGCTCTTGTTCATATGCACGCTCTCTTTCACGTTGTTCGCGCTGTTCTCGCTTGTATTCGCGCTGAATCTTACGCTCTTCACGGGCATCATTCTCGCGCTGCTGCTCCTGATTATGCCGTGAGAGTATATACTCTTTAATTTCGGTTGGGTCCGAAAGACCCATTTCTTTGGCTTCCTGTAAAAATACAGTAGTAGCCATGGCGCTAATTTATTAAGCAAACCGAAATTGAGTACTGACTGCTTAGCGACGAATACTAATAAACACAAGTAAAGAATACAGACACAAGCTAGTGGTGACCAGTCTTATCTAGTTAACTGGCAAAGATTAAAGCAAAAATGCAAATAACTGAGAACTCAATAATTAACACAATGGGTACAGCGACTACCCAGGAGCGAATAAAATCGTCTGGCGTTACCAAAAATAAAGTACTAAATAGAGTTAGGTACTCTACGGATTAATAGAGCAAAAATTCACTTGCTAAATTTACGGTAAACACCAGTAAACTTGTGCCTATAAACTTTAATTATAAATACCTAAATATGAATGAGTGAGCACTATCTCGTGAATAGCTTTAGAGCTAGGAGTTAATATCCTGGAATGAGGTCGCCAATTGTCACGGGGTTTTTATAATATCAGGGTAATTTTGATATAAATGGTTAAATGTTATTTAAATTGATAATAATATTCAATAATATTGAGGAGCAGAGACAATGACTGTCTTGCTACATCGTGCAACGATTCTCTAAGAACGAGAATTTATAAACTTTCTCAACAGTACACAGCAGAGACTAATTACTGACAATTGCTGACTTACTGTACTGTTAGCCTCTGGAGAAAGTTACTTCACCCTTGACAATAAATAACTAATACTAATAATAATAACATCAGGTTCTTGCTGATGCATTAACTCCTGGCACAACGGATTTTAAGTTAATACAACAAGACTGGTCTAAGTACCAGTTATGAAAGCAAACGTTTATGCAAGCTAGGAGCTATATGGAAAATAAGCTTAATTATGGAGAAATGAAACAAGATTTTACTTTACATTAAGCTCAAAAAAAGAACTGTTAAATTTATTAATTACAAAAAATAAATTTAACGTTACAATTCAAATCAAATTAAATGAGACGCACTCACTCACTCACACAAAAGCTAAATACTTACGCCTAGGAAAAAAACGCCTTAACTAAACTCTTAAACCTAGGATTATACAAAAAGGAAATACCAGTCGATGAATGCTATGTATCACCCGAGGGGTGGGAGGACTGGATTAACTGTCTCAGTGGAGCTTGGGTGCTAGCGACCTCTCACACTTCTTGGAGCACAGAATCTTCCTCCGTCACAACAAACACTCGACTCAATTCAAATAATGTATAGGCAGGACGCACAAGCTACCAGAAGAAGGCGTGGCTAACGGTTTAGGCAAGCAGAGGCGAACGATAAAGAAACAATAGTATCGCTCAGTAGCGCACTTAGTGACGTGCATTAAATCGGTCACCCCTGAAAACGGTGACGAATGTTTTGAAAAGCATACTCCGAAATGGAGAGAGAAACGGTTAGCTGAGCGATACGCAGTGAGTTTTCCACTAATAGTTCGTGGCTTCTCACAAAAGGGAAATGTCGCGGATTGATTCGTGACAGTTGGTGATAGCCAATACCCTCTTCAGGCATAAAATGATCCACAGGTATACATGGCGAGTGATGAGAAGGGTGGGTGGTGAATTGAGTGAAAGGAAGGCAATGATTGATTATGTGTGTGTGGATGAAAGGATGCGAAGATGTATATTGGATGCAAGAGTTTATAGAGGTTGGGGGAGTGGACTTTCTGACCACTACTTGGTGGTGGCCAGAGTTAAAGTTCAAGTAAGATGGAGGAATGGAAGGGAAAGACGAGAGGAAGGAGTAGTTGCAAGGAGAGTGGAAAGGTTACAAGAGGATGAGAAAAAGGCAGAGTATAAGAGAGAAGTGGAGGAACGATTGGGCAAATATGAGTTGGAGCAGATGGGGGACGTGGAAGGTGTGTGTAGAATATTTACAGAAGAAGTATGTGCAGCATGTGATGTGGTGTGTGGAAGGAAGAGAAGACGGAGGGGGGTGCAAGGAACAGCGTGGTGGAATGAAGAGGTGAAACGGGCTGTGGCACAAAAGAAGAAAGCATACAATGAATGAATGAGAAATAGGGACGTGGAAGAAGTTGAGAGGCGGAAGACAGAGTTATATGTAGAAAGAAAGAGAGAGGTGAAAAGATTAGTAAGAGAGAGTAAGAAGAGAGTGGATGAGGAATTTGGAAGGAATTTGAGTGTAAAGTGGAGGGACTGTAAGAAAATGTTCTGGAAAGAGGTGAAAAGAGTAAGACAGGGTGGAAGTGAAGTTAGCAGGGGAGTGAAAGATAAAAATGGTAGATTACTAGTGGAGAAGGGAGAAAAAGTGAGCAGATGGAGAGAACACTTTAAGGAATTGTTGAACGTGGAGGATGGAAGTAATGCAAGTATAAGTGGCTGGGGAATGGCTGGGAGAAGGAGGGAGGTGAGAAGACAGGAAGAAATCAGTAGGATAGAAGTTGTGGAAGCAATGAAGAAAGTTAAATCAGGGAAAGCCCCAGGAATTGATGGAGTGTGTGGTGAAATGCTGAAACATGGGGGAGAGATAGTAGTAGAATGGATGTGGAAGATGTGCAGATTGACCTGGGAGGAAGGTAGTGTCCCGGAGGATTGGAAGTCAGGTATAATTATTCCCTTGTACAAAGGAAAAGGGGAAAAAGAAGTGTGTGGTAATCATAGGGGCATTTGTCTTCTTAGTATAATAGGAAACATGTATGGTAGGATACTTATTGACAGAGTTAGAGAAAGAACAGAGAAATTAGTTGGAGAAGAACAGGGAGGCTTTAGGAAGGGAAGAGGTTGTGTAGATCAGATATTCATTCTCAGATCTTTAGTGGAAAAGTTTCTAGAGAAGGGAAAGAAGTTGTATGCGGCTTTCATGGATTTGGAGAAAGCATATGACAGGGTGGATAGACTAGGATTGTGGAAAGTGTTAAGAATATATGGAATAGATGGGAAGTTGTTTAAATGCTGTGAAGAGTATGTACGATGGTGCGAAGGCTGCAGTGCGTGTGAATGGTGAACTAAGTGAATTTTTCTCTTTGAAAGTTGGGTTGAAACAGGGATGTGTCATGTCTCCATGGTTGTTCAATCTGTATATGGATGGGGTAATAAAAGAGGTACAAGGTAGGGTAGTGGATGTTGGAGTGGCCCTGGTGAGAGAGGATAGTGTTTGGAAACTCCCTGTACTGTTGTTTGCAGATGATACTGTGTTGTTGAGTGAAGACGAAGGGGAGCTGCAAGGCTTGGTAGATGAGTTTGAGAGAGTGTGTAAGAAACGGAATCTAAAGGTGAATGTAGGGAAGAGTAAAGTGATGGTCTTTGAGAGAGGTGAAGTCAGTGAATGTACAGCGAGGTTGGATGGTGAGGAATTGGAAAATGTGAGTACGTTTAAGTACTTGGGTAGTGTGGTGAGTAAGGATGAAGGTTTGGAGAGTGAAGTGCTTGAAAGGGTACAGCAGGGAAGAAAAGTTGCTGGTTCTTTGAAAGCAGTGATAAGAAACAGGGAAGTGAGCATGGAAGTGAAAAAGTTACTACATGACAGTATTGTGATACCAACTCTAACGTACGGAAGTGAAGCTTGGACGTTGTTGGAAGGACACAAGTCAAGAGTGAGAGCCGTGGAAATGAGTTATTTAAGAGGAGCCTGTGGAGTCACATGGAGAGACAGGCTGACGAATGAGGATATAATGGAGCGTTGTGGTGTTGATGTGGATGTGATAGAAAGCGTTATGAGGAACACACTGAGGTGGTTTGGCCATGTGGAGAGGATGGAGGGTGAAAGACTGACGAAGAGAGTGTATGTGAGTGAGGTGGAGGGGGAAAGAGGGAGGAGGAGGCCGAGGATGAGATGGAGAGATGGGGTGGAGAGGTATATGAGAGAGGGGTGTGTGAGTTGGGAGCAGGGGAGTGAAATGGCGGGGGACAGGGCGACTTGGAGGCGATTTGTTTGTGGCCACCCCAAACGGGATTGAGGCGTCTGGCAATATATATATATATATATATATATATATATATATATATATATATATATTCAGTCATCCCTCCCAGAACCGATGTAACGGGGCCAAAGGCATGTCACGAAACTGGGTTTTTCACGGAATTGGAGAAATGCCTCCTGGACAGGTACTAATGGACCCTAACCCAGCCTAACTCAGAAAATCGCCTACACAGCTCCCTACCGGACATGCATGGCACCTATTTATGACCCTATTCACACAAATAAGGGACAGAAAGCATGAAATAAATGAAAAGGAACCAGGGAATGGGGAATTAGAAGTGAGTATGAAAAATGTTTAGCAGTGCACACAGAACTTACAACACGTCCGTGGCCGTTACGAAGATTAACCGGCCTCCTCTTAGGCTCTGGCAGTGGTGAAAATGCTCTTGAAGCACGTACAGTAATCCAGTGTTGTGCTGCACATAATTCTTTGCACTTTGAATTATAACTTTAACACTGCACATTCTGTTTTTACTTGCGCCATGCCAGTTGGAACACGCCAGTTTGCACTCTGCACTTAATCCTTTGCACTCTGAGTTCTAATTTATTATCTCTGCACAACACTGTAAATTCCCATGTGGTCTAGTGGTAAGGTATTGCAGTTTATTCACTGTTTATTTACAAAAACGAGCACGTGCGGCAGCCTTTGCAACGAGTATCTATTCACAACGGTAGTTAGGTGGGAACTGGGGAGGGGAGGAAGCAGGAGGTCACAGGTATGCACGAAAACACAGCTGCTCGGTGCCATACACCAAGTTCAAAGTACAATTGAAAATATGTTGGATTCTTTTTTTGTTTTTGTTTTTTTACGTTTTATGGCCATTTTTAGGTTCTGAAGGCCTGGGCCCAAAATATCCGGCAATTGGGGTGTCCGGGATTGGGCATCCGGGTATTACAGGGATTACTATAGATAGATAGATAGATAGACATATCAGAGGCAGGATCCCACTGCTACCTGGCGCATTCTCAGGTGGCAGATAGGGAAGGCCTTGTAGATATACAAGGTACCGTCTTAGACTGCGGGACTATGGGACCCCCTGTAGATACATATGGCTCCACCGAATAAAATGAATAAGGAGGCAGAAAAATTACATCTCACCAGAAACTATGCGGCAAGGAGGTGAGATTATTTACCACAGTCCTCCCAACCAAACATGAGTTCTATTGCAAATTATTTGATGGGCGTTCCTGTTGAATCATCTTCTACGAAAGGTCCAAATGCACTGCCTCCTGTGCTTACAAGCAGTGTGCCACGGAGAGTTAGTGGACACTGTGTGGGCAAGTTAGAAACTGGGATATTAAATATACTAAAATCCATGAAGAGCTATGCATACAATGTACGAAGCCTCACAGAAGATTACAAACCTGAATACTAAATGAACTGGAAAACATTAGTTGGGATATTGTAGGTTTGAGTGAGACCCATAGAAAAGAAGAAAAAAAAAATTAAGCTCAAAGACAGCAACCACTTGTTTTACTATAGAGGAAGGCAAAATGAAAGAGTTAGTGGTGTAGGATTTCTAAGTCACAAAAATCTTGCAGACAACATTGTTAAATTCAGCAGAGGACCTGACAGAGCAGCGATGGTTGTAATTAAACTATGCCAAAAATATACCCGGAAAGTAATACAAGTATTTGCTCCAACTTCTCAAAGCTCAGATGAAGAAATAGAAAAATTCCATGATGACATCTCCCAGATTATGGAAGACGAAAACACCACATATTGTACTATACCCATGAGAGACCTCAATGCAAAAGTTGGGAAATAAAAAAAATGGAGAAGCATGTATGGGAAAATTTGGAGTGGGAAAAAGGAATGAAAGAGGAGAAATGATGGTAAATTTTGCTGCAATGTATAACATGAGAATAATGAATGCATTCTTTCACAAAAGAACAGGGAGAAAATGGACCTGGAGAAGCCCAAGTGGAGAAACAACGAATGAAATTGACCTCATTACAGCAGATAATAATAACACGATCACATATGTCACAGTTATCAACAAAGTAAATACAGGAAGTGACCATTGAATGGTGAGTTGCACAGCCATATTCAATTACAGAAATGAAAGGAAGATGATGATGATGAAAGATAAAAAGATATGGCCAACATAAGTACAGTAATCCCTCCACTATCCAACGTAATAGAGCCAAAGGCATGTCCAGAAAGTGGTCTCATCTGGACAGTGGGTCCAAGCCTCCTGGTCTTGTACTTAAGGACCTTAACCCAGCCTAACTTTGAAAGCCACCCAAATAACTCCCTACCGGACCTGCATAGCACCTATTTAAACCTATTTAAGACCCTATTCACACCAATACTGGACATAAAGCATGAAATAAATGAAAAGAAACCAGAGAATGAGGAATTAGAAGTGGTTATGGAAAAAATTTAGCAGTTTTACTTACAGGGTACTTACAGCACGGCTGTGGCCGCCTTCTCTAAGGCCTTGGCAATGGTGGAAATGCTCTTGAAGCACATACAGTAATCCAGTGTTGTGCTGCACTTAAAGTAATGCTTTGCACTGTGTTATAATTGTTTAACACTGCACATTCAGTTAACTGCACCAAGCCAGTTTCAACCGCCTGTTTGCATTCCACAGTTAATCCTTTGCACTCTAAATTCTAATTTCTTAATGCTGTACAACACTGTAAATTCCAGTGTGGTCTAGTGACGAGGTATTGCAGTTTATTCACTGTTTATTCACAAAAACGAGCACGTGCGGCATCCATTGCGATAAGCATCTACTCGTGATTGAAGTTAGGCGGTAACTGGTGGTGAGAGGGAAGCAGGGTTGCCAGATCGGAATTCGGCCACATTACCAAACTCCTCAGTTTTCATTACCAAATTTAACTTTTCATTACCAAATTCGTAAAGCAAGCATTTATTCTTCACTAATTATGTATACAAGTGGAATATTAATAACTCTCCTTATAATTAATAGCATGTTGATTATTTTAACGCTATGTAGGCTAGCAGATTAATCAGAGAGAACAGACAATCCACCATCTCCATCCTGTGTATCCTCATACATGTGAAAAATCCGTTTGGTTATGCATTGTTCTGATTCATTACCAAATGAATTTTTTATTACCAAATTGGCCCACATTTGGTAGTGAAAAATACCAAATGGCAACCCTGGGGGGAAGGAAGGAAGGGGTGAAGGGGCTGTCTGTGAACACAGCTGGCCTGTTCGGCGCCGCGCGGCAATTTCAAATTACGAGTGGAAAAAAATTCGGATTAGGGGGGATTTTTTTTTTTTTTTGGGGGGGGGCCATTTTTGGGTTCTCAAGGTCCAGGCCCACAATGTCCGGTAAGTGGGGAATCCGGATAGTGGGCATCCAGATAGTATAGGGATTACTGTAAACAGAAACAAAGCAGCCTCTCAGTTGGAAATAAAGAACAGATTTCAGGCTCTAAGGAATGCTGCATGTGACACTGATGAGCTGAATGACAGACTAACAAGAGCTAAGAGAATCAGAGAATGTAGCAGGAAAACCTAAGACACCCAGAGCTAAGAAGTATTCAGAAAAGACACTCAAGCTTATGAAAAAAAGAAAGGAAATTAAAGTAAAAACAAAGAAAGAATTAACAAGCTTATAACAAAAGACAATGAGACGAAAAAAGAAAGAGACACATGGTTCAGATCAAAGAACCCATCAAAAAAAATAAAGTCAGAAACATGTCTGAAGTAAAATGGCACAAGGAAAGCAACAAATTACATCACTGAAAGACAAAAACGGTGAAGTCATTAAATGCAGAGAGGAGATCGTGAAGAGCTGAACATTTTTACAAAGACCTGTATGCATCAAAGACAGTAGTACCAATAGCGAACTTTTCAAATGACACAAGTGAAATACCTGAGGTAACACCAAAGTAAATATTTCTCTTAAATATATGAAAAGAGGGAAGGCTCCGGGAGATAGAATAGTAGCAGATTTATTGCTGAATGCAGGAACAGATGTACTAAACAGGCTTGCTCATTAATTTACTCAATGTATAAAAAAGAAGAATATTCCCAAAACATGGTGTAATGCACTAATTACAGTACTTTTCAAAACAGATGATTCAAAAGATCTTTGGAACTATTGACCCATTGGCTTATTATCAGTCATTTACTAACTCTTCACTAAAGTCCTTGCAAACAAAATAACTACAAATTTGGAGAAAATCAACCTCGTGGACAGGCAGGATTCCGAAGTGGGTATCGACGACTGATCATCTACACACAATGAATCAGCTAATTGAGGAAATTACAGAATATAATAAATCACTGTGCATAGGTTCTGTTGATTACGAAAGGGCTTTCAACTCAGTGGAGCACATAGTAATTTTAAATTCTTTGCGAGAACAAGGAGTGAATGAGAACATCGTAAAACTGCTCGAAAACATACATAAACTGAGAACTGCTACAGTTAAATTACAAAAGGGATAAAAAAAGAAAATAATAAGACTGAGAAGGGCGTGCGTCAGGGAAAAACATTTTCACCAAAAATATTTACGGCATGCCTGGAAAGTATTTTCAGAAAGCTAGACTGGGAAAACAAAGGAGTGAACATAGATGGAGAAAAGCTGAACCATTTAAGATTTGCAGATGTCATATTCCTAATCACAGAAACAACAGAGACATTATATGAAATGTTTTAATAACCTGAACAAAGAAGTCTCAAAGTAGGGCTGAAGATGAACCGGAGTAAACCTAATGTTTGATCCACATACGACAAAAAGCGTCATCAGAATAAGCCAAGAAACTCTTGAAGAAGTCGAGGAGTACGATTACTTGGGGCTAATACTAAAATTAACGAAAGATCATGATAGCGAAATAAAAAAATGCATTACAAATGGATGGAAAGCTTTCGGTCGATATAGAGACATGATAAGTAGCTTGCCAGTTTGTATGAAACAAAGTATATACCGAATGTATAATTCCAGCTATGACGTATGGTTGTGTAACCTGGAAACTGACAGAATCGATGGACAATACATTATTCCGTTCTCAGAGAGCAATGGGACGATCAATTTTGGGAATATCTTTAAGAGACAAGAAAAGATCAACTTGGGTGAGAGAGCAGACTAAAGTCAAAGATGTTATAGAAGTTATAAAAGAACAGAAATGGATGTGGGCAGGCCATGTAGCAAGAATAAGGGATAACCGATGGAGCAAGAGGCTGACTGACTGGACACCAAGAGATTGGAAGCACAGCAGAAAAAGATGAGACAGGAGATGGGGAGACGAGACAGAGAAATTTGCAGGGAAAACATAGCAAAAATTGGCTCAGTTAAGGAATTCTTGGAGAAAGTTTGGGGTGGCCTTGTTCAGCAGTGGACTTGTAATGACTGATGATTATGATGATTATATATATATATATATATATATATATATATATATATATATATATATATATATATATATATATATATATATATATTGCCAGACGCCTCAATTCCGTTTGGGGTGGCCACAAACAAATCGCCTCCAAGTCGCCCTGTCCCCCACCATTTCACTGCCCTGCTCCCAACTCACACACCCCTTTCTCATATACCTCTCCACCCCATCCCTCCATCTCATCCTCGGCCTCCCCCTCCCTCTTCCCCCCACCACCTCACTCACATACACTCTCTTCGTCAGTCTTTCACCTTCCATCCTCTCCACATGGCCAAACCACCTCAGTGTGTTCCTCATAACGCTTCCTATCACATCAACATCCACACCACAACGCTCCTTTATATCCTCTTTCGTCAGCCTGTCTCTCCATGTGACTCCACAGGCTCCTCTTTAATAACTCATTTCCACTGCTCTCACTCTTGACTTGTGTCCTGCCAACAACGTCCAAGCTTCACTTTCGTACGTTAGAGTTGGTATCACAATACTGTCATGTAGTAACTTTTTCACTTCCATGCTCACTTCCCTGTTTCTTATTACTGCTTTCAAAGAACCAGCAACCTTTCTTCCCTGCTGTACCCTTTCAAGCACTTCACCCTCCAAACCTCCATCCTTACTCATCACACTACCCAAGTACTTACAAGTACTCACATTTTCCAATTCCTCACCATACAACCTCGTTGTACATTCACTGACTTCACCTCTCTCAAAGACCATCACTTTACTCTTCCCTACATTCACCTTTAGATTCCGTTTCTTACACACTCTCCCAAACTCATCCACCAAGCCTTGCAGCTCCTCTTCGTCTTCACTCAACAACACAGTATCATCTGCAAACAACAGTACAGGGATTTTCCAAACACTATCCTCTCTCACCAGGGCCACTCCAACATCCACTACCCTACCTTGTACCTCTTTTATTACCCCATTCATGTACAGATTGAACAACCATGGAGACATGACACATCCCTGTTTCAACCCAACTTTCAAAGAGAAAAATTCACTTAGTTCACCATTCACACGCACTGCAGCCTTCGCACCATCGTACATACTCTTCACAGCATTCAACAAATTCCCATCTACTCCACATATTCTTAACACTTTCCACAATCCTTGTCTATCCACCCTGTCATATGCTTTCTCCAATTCCATGAAAGCCGCTTACAACTTCCTTCCCTTCTGTAGAAACTTTTCCACTAAAGATCTAAGAATGAATATCTGATCTACACAACCTCTTCCCTTCCTAAAGCCTCCCTGTTCTTCTCCAACTAATTTCTCTGTTCTTTCTCTAACTCTGTCAATAAGTATCCTACCATAAATGTTTCCTATTATACTAAGAAGACAAATGTCCCTATGATTACCACACACTTCTTTTTCCCCTTTTTCTTTATACAAGGGAATAATTATACCTGACTTCCAATCCTCCGAGACTCTACCTTCCTCCCAGGCCAATCTGCACATCTTCCAAATCCATTCTACTACTATCTCTCCCCCATGCTTCAGCATTTCACAACACATTCCATCAATTCCTAGGGCTTTCTCCGATTTAACTTTCTTCATTGCTTCCACAACTTCTATCCTACTGATTTCTTCCTGTCTTCTCACCTCCCTCCTTCTCCCAGCCATTCCCCAGCCACTTATACTCTCATTACTTCCATCCTCTATGTTCAACAATTCCTTAAAGTGTTCTCTCCATCTGCTCACTTTTTCTCCCTTCTCCACTAGTAATCTACCATTTTTATCTTTCACTCCCCAGCTAACTTCACTTCCACCCTGTCTTACTCTTTTCACCTCTTTCCAGAACATTTTCTTACAGTCCCTCCACTTTACACTCAAATTCCTTCCAAATTCCTCATCCACTCTCTTCTTACTCTTTCTTACTAATCTTTTCACCTCTTTCTACATATAACTCTCTCTTCCTCCTTTCAACTTCTTCCACGCCCCTATTTCTCATCCATTCATTGTATGCTTTCTTCTTTTGTGCCACAGCCCGTTTCACCTCTTCAGTCCACCACGCTGTTCCTTGCACCCCCCTCCGTCTTCTCTTCCTTCCACACACCACATCACATGCTGCACATATTTCTTCTGTAAATATCCTACGCACACCTTCCACGTCTCCCATCTGCTCCAATTCATATTTGCCCAATCGTTCCTCCACTTCTCTCTTATACTCTGCCTTTTTCTCATCCTCTTGTAATCTTTCAACTTTCCTTGCAACTACTCCTTCCTCTCGTCTTTCCCTTCTTCTATTCCTCCATCTTACTTGAATTCTAATTCTGGCCACCACCAAGTAGTGGTCAGAAAGTCCACTCCCCCAACCTCTATAAACTCCTGCATCCATTACACATCTTCGCATCCTTTCATCCACACACACATAATCAATCATTGCCTTCCTTTCATTCAGTTCACCACCCACCCTTCTTATCACTCGCCATGTATACCTGTGGATCATTTTATGCCTGAAGAGGGTATTGACTATCACCAACCCCCTCCCAGCACAAATGTCCACTAACGCACTCCCATTCTCATCTATCTCAGCAGGCACACCCCACTCACCAACTATTCTATCCACCTTCACAGTCCCAACTTTACCATGCATATCACCGATCAAAAACACTCTCTCATTCCTTCCAAACTTTTCCATGCACACTTCTACATTTGTCCAGAACTCTTCTCTCACTCTTCTAGCACGACCTTGCGTTGGCGCATACACACACACAATCGCCCACATTTGTATTCCAACTTTCAACTTTACCCACACAATCCTTGACCCAACTGATCCATACTGTCTTATGCTCCTCTTCCATCTTTTACTCACAATTATACATACTCCTTCCTTTGCCCTCTCATTCTCACCTACTCCTGCACATATACCCCATCCATACTCCCATTCTCTCACACTTTCTCCTCTCCATTTTGTTTCAGTTATTCCACATACATCCATTTTCGCACCCTCAAGCACATGGACAATCTCTCTCTCTTTCACCTCATCATTCACTCCCCTTACATTCCACGTTCCGATAACCATGTCCTTTGTCCGGTCCTTGGTCGTCATCGTTTGGTCAGTCCTTGTCCGAGGCTTATTGTTTGTTTTTTTAGTAAGTTGTTGTACGGGGAGGGGCACTAACCCTCCGCCAACCCTTTTAGTCGCCTTTTACGACAAGCAGGGATACTGGGGGAGTATTCTTTAAAAAAAAAATCCAACCCCCAGGGGGGCTATATATATATATATATATATATATATATATATATATATATATATATATATACAGAGAGAGAAGAGAGAGAGATACATAGGCCTACAGATAGATAGATAAATACAGGGTGTCCCGGCAGGGAAGGGTATTACTCTGGTAAGCGATAGATGAGTAAATTCTAAGCATAAAATTTATGTATAATTATGTGTCCAAATCTGAACAGTTACAGAACAAGACCTACTGATGTTTTAATGGTTGTATTTTGAGGGAGTTCATCTTATCCCACAGGGTCAATCGGAAGTATAACTCCGTACCGATCGAGATTTGAAGACCATGTTCACATAATATTTTTTACTGAGTATTGAATCATCTAGCATTTCGCAATATTACTCCCTTTCCTCCCTGGACACCCTGTGATTTTTTGGTAGTCAAATTCTTGTTTGTTTAAATTACGTCTTACCCTTATATCTCGGACGGTTCCCACGCAGCGAATCGTCTTGTAAAACGGTATGACATTAGCCAGAGCAAAATAGTTTTACTTGTTATATTATGTAGTTGTGCAAACGGAAATCTGTAAGTATTCTGCAGTTACTCTACAAACTGCTGAGGACAATAGGATTCTGCAGGCATTAGTACTGTAATAATAAACATTTTGACTTCCCTTGTTTTTCCGAGACAGATAAAGAGTGGCGAGTTGCATGAACACAAATGTGGCAGTAATGGAATCCGATACTACGGTGTTGTGCTGTGGCGGTGCCCTTCACTGACGCAACGCCGATATCCTGTTACCGTTTATTGAGGTTGTGGCTGATGGTATTGGTTGTTGCCAATACTGCTGATGTATTTGTCCAATCCTGCTGCTATAGCGTTACTTTCTGTGTTACAGAATTGTTACCAGCCGAGATAGCGAAGCTGGTACTGTTTTCAATTTGTCTGCGTCTGTCTGTATATGTGACTGTTAGCACGATAACTTCGCAACCGCTCAAGATATCATCACAAAATTTTACAGGTGTGTAGTAGGGCAAAAAAGAGATCACTAGTTCGAAATTGGCGACAGTAGGTCAAGGTCTTTGTGTCTGTTTCCACGAAAGCTTGGTAACCGCTCAAGATATCATCAGAAAATTTTACAGTTGTGTAGTAGGGAGGATAATCACCTACGAGTATTGTTTTCAGTTTGTCTGCCTGTGTCTATGTGCCTGTTAGCACGATAACTTCGCAGTCGCTCAAGATATCACCACAAAATTTTACAGGTGTGTAGTAGGAATGAAAGTCTCCCACGAGTTCGACATTGGTGAGAGTAGGTCAAGGTCTATGTGTCTGTTACCACGATAACCTCGCAACCGCTCAAGATATCATCACAAACTCTTTTTGTAAAGTAGGGATTAAAATCTCCTACGAGTTCGAAATTGGTGAATGTGGGTCAAGGTCACATTCTGAGCGGCGCTAGATATGTATCGGCTCAAGGCTGGTATGATTCCCCCCTTGGGGGGCCTCTAATTAATTATTTTTTCAGGAGAACCCTGCTTGATAATGTAAACTAATATTGATAATTTGTACTACTGTATTTTTTTTTTTTTTTACTTTCCAAGTGATATAGGCAACAGATGACAACCTATTTGTCCCCACTGTCCTAAACTAAGGACAGAACTAGATACTTTCAAAGATTAATAAAGGGGGGAGGGGAACCTCTGGGTACTGACCTATGAGTTTTGCTACTATGGGTCAATTAGCGGAGGACAGTACGCTCAGTGCCCTTCCAGCAAAATCCCTCACAAAGGAATCCTGAGCACTTGAGGGTTAAGGCGATCGGCCTGTTGAAAATGACCGGAAATGGCGGGTCTGGGAGAAGGTATGCCCATAAAAATAATCCTTCAATATTGGTCCTGACCTCTTGAAAACATACCGATATATCCCCATTTTGTTTTCCCGGTTACCATCTCCTCACAAACTTCTGTAACAAGGCAGCACCTGTTGTTATATCATATCCCAACATACAGTTGACACAATTATAAACTTCACTTCATCCTGTTTTGATTACTCATTGTATAAACCAAATTGTCAAAATATTACCAAATATATCTGTGTAGTCTAGCACTCCCCCAATGCTTCTTCAGAAACCAGTGTATTTGATTCCATATCCACACAATTGAGTAACCTTAACCCTGCCCTTAGCACTGAAATTACCATTTTGAGTGATTTTAACATACATAATTTTGAATGGTTATTGCATTCTGCCAGGACTGATGACGCTGGTCTAGAGTGCAAGCTGTTTGCAGAATCGTTTAATCTCACGCAGCTGGTAAAACAACCAACCAGAATACTGATAATCCCGACCATAATGCCAATCTCTTGGATTTATTCTTGACAAATAATCCAGATCAGTACAGGATATAGGTACTGTCACCACTTGGATCCTCTGACCACAATTTCATCAAAGCCTCATTAGTTGACCCCCCCCCACACCTCCCCGTTCTGAACCTGTCAGGGTGACCCAATGGCACTTTGACAGGGCAAACTGGGATGGATTTAGGAATTATCTTGCTGACATTCCATGGCAATCTTTCTTCTCTAGTGATCCCAATTCTACCGAGTCCCACATTTGCGACTTAATACTAGCTGGTATGGATTTATTCATACCAAGTCAACAATTCACTAAAAGATCAAACTCTCTAAAATGGTTTGATGGCAACTGTGCCGGAGCAACAGCCCAAAAGTCATTAGCATATAACTCTTACTTAAAATCAAAAACATCTGAAACACTCTCTCAGTTTAAAATTGCTAGAAATCTGGCAAAAGATGTAATAAATCTAGCTAAATCAAACTTTCTTCACAAGCAAGCATCAAAACTACTTAACAACCCTAGTGACAAAAGAATATTCTGGTCAACTCTTAATTCTTTCAATAATGACTTCAACAAATCATCATCCATTCCCCCACTGAAATCTTCAGATGATAACATTAAAAATGACCCACATGCAAAAGCAGATAATTTTGCCAGTACATTTGCCATAAATTCTGCCATGGACGATGCCAGCTAGAACGTCCCAGTACTAGAACTTGACTCTCCCGAAATTGTTCCACTTAAAATACAGACGTGATACGTAAAATCCATCCTAGACTATTTACCCACCAGCAAAGCTCCAGGCCCAGATGGAATTCCGCCAATTGTTTTGAAAAAGCGTTCCACTGAACTTGTCTCTGTTCTACCTAAATTATTCAGACTATGCATACGTACTTCTTCATTCCCAAATTCATGGAAAGAAGCCAATATTCACCCAATTCCGAAGAAAGGAAGTTCCTCTGACCCCTCTGATTACAGACCAATAGCAGTCACATCTTCTCTTGGTAAGGTATTTGAAACTTTAATTAATAAGCACATTGTTAAAGATTTTGAATCCAACAACTTAAACTAGTGATAGACAATATTGTTTTCGCCACGAAAGATCCACCATTGACATACTCAATCTCCTAACTCATACCATCCATCAATCAATCGACCTACATGGAGAAACTCCTGCGGTAGCCCTTGACATTTCTAAAGCTTTCGATAGAGCATGACACCGTTCCCTGCTGTCCAAACTCCCTTGCTATGGACTAACGTCTTTTGTTCTTTTGATCTCATATCTCAGTGACAGGAAAATATGAGTAAAAGTAGATGATGTATATCCAATTTCAACTCAGTTAACGCCAGCGTGCCGCAGGGATCAGTTCTGGCCCAGACCCTGTTCCTGGTTCATATTAATGATCTTTTATCTGTCACCCACAATCCCATTCACTCATATGCAGATGACTCAACACTACATAGTTCATTCACACTCAGACACCCATTTACAAAGCCTAATATCTCTACCTCTCAACTCAGTACAGCCATCTCCATAAATCAATACCTATCTACGATCAGTGAATGGGGACAAAACAACCTTGTCTCATTTAATGTTAGTAAAACTAAATATATACAATTTACTAATAGACAGATATTGCCAGATTCGTATATTACCTTCAGTACTACTAATATTCCCACCTCCAAAAGTATTGAAATTCTCGGCGTCTCACTTAACAATGCCCTCAGCTGGACCTGTCATGTTAGATCACTTGCTAAAACCGCCTCAAAGAAACTTAGATTATTGTACAGAGTCCGTAACTTCTTCACTGACGGGCAGTTAGCTATAATTTATAAGAGTCATGTGTGCTCTTAGCTTGAATATTGCTCACCCTTGTGGAATGGATGTGGAGAGGTTGCATTAGAACAACTAGACAGAATTCAGAACAAGGCTGTTAGAATTATTAACAACCCTGCCATTACAAATAAACTACCTCCCCTACAAGTAGGAAGGAATGTTGCCTCCCTTGCATTACTTTACAGACATTTTTATGGCAAATGCTCAGACGAAGTTGCGTCCATGGTGCCACCTCTCCATGCCTTCCCTCGTGCTACACGGGCATCTGGTAGCGCTCATGAATGAATTTTACTCAGCCATATTGCAGAACTTTTGCCTATCAGAAGTCTTTCATTCCCCGTACTGCATCTCTTTGGAACTCGCTTCCCCAGAGTTGTTTCCCTCCAAACTTCAACCTCCAGCTGTTCAAGTCTGTTACAAATATTTTATGACCAGAGCACACCAGTAATCTGGTGTATGGATTTTTTTTTCATTTGTTTTTCTTTCCTCTGTTCTCTTATTAAAAAAAAAAAAACTATATCATTTCAGTATTTCACTTGCATTATTCTTATCCCATGATTATTCCGCTCATTTTAATTTACATAACCTGGCCTCACCTAACACAAAAAAGGCCTACCATAGTCTAGCTAAACAAAACCAAGACTAGCTTAATCAAATCTTATCCATAGCTTTATGAAAAGTGCCTAAATGGAATAGAATTAAAAGAAAAATGTCACCTTGCCACCTTTTCTGTAACCTCTGTCGGAATCTAGTAAATTTATTTCCAATTGCGCACTGGAGGTATTGGAGAGGACTGGACGCTCTCCCAGATCTCCCTTGCTCCCAGCTCGTGTTACAGTACATAAACAAGCAAGACACATCTCCACTGTTTCCGGTAGCAAAGAAATTGTGAGTTGTGGAGGTTGGTAGCAGTATAACAGTGATGGGGTCAGCAGCAGACAACTCCGATAACATAATTTGATATTTTCCAATACGAAACACCAAATGACTTATATAGCCTCTTAAATAAGCACCATTTTATTATTTTCCTTTCTCATACATAACTTTTGTTCAGGGAGATTTTAATAATAAAGAACACAGAAAACTTATGAAATACTCTTCTTTCTCTGTTGTCGCAAAAAGACTTTTGGAGGAAATTTGGCGACTAGATTATCATTGGTTAACAAAAAATTTCCAGTATATATTACTTAACATTATTAGTGTCCTTAACACTAGACGGAAGAGAGGGTTATATGTAGAGAGAAAGAGAGAGGTGATAAGATTAGTGCGAGAGAGTAAGAGAGTGGATGAGGAATTTGGAAGGAATTTGAGTGTAAAGTGGAGGGAATGTAAGAAAATGTTCTGGAAAGAGGTAAAGAGAATTAGACAGGTACCAAAGAAGTTAGCTGGGGAGTGAAAGATAAAAATGGTTGATTGCTAGTGGAGAAGGGAGAAAAAGTAAGCAGATGGAGAGAACACTTCAATGGATTGTTGAGTACAGAGAATGAAAGTAATGTAAGTTTAAGTGGCTGGGGAATGGCTGGGAGAAGGTGGGATGTGAGAAGAAAGGAAGTAATCAGTAGGATGGAAGTTGTGGAAGCAATGAAGAAAGTTAAAATGGGGAAAGCCCCAGGAATTGATGGAGTGTGTGGTGAAATGCTGATGCATGGGGAAGAGATAGTAGTAGAATGGATGTGGAAGATATGCAGATTGGCCTGGGAGGAAGGTAGAGTAAAATGAGGCTTGGAAATCAGGTATAATTGTTCCCTTGTACAAAGGAAAAGGGGAAAAAGAAGTGTATGGTAATCATAAGGGCATTTCCCTTCTTAGTGTAATAGGAACAGTATATTGTAGGATACTTATTGACAGAGTTAGGGAAATAACAGGGGAATTAGTTGGAGAAGAACAGGGAGGTTTTAGGAAGGGAAGAGGTTGTGTAGATCAGATATTCATTCTTAGATCCTTAGTGGAAAAGTTCCTAGAGAAGGGAAAGAAGTTGTACGCAGCCTTCATGGATTTGGAGAAAGCATATGGCATGGTGGATAGACAAAGATTGTGGAAAGTATTAAGAATATACGGAGTAGATGGGAAGTTGCTGAATGTCGTGAAGAGTATGTATGAGGGTGCCAAGGATGCAGTGCGTGTGGATGGTGAACTGAGTGAATTTTTCTATTTGAAGGTTAGTTTGAAACAAGGATGTGTCATGTCCCCATTGTTGTTCAATCTGTATATGGATGGGGTTATAAAAGAGATACAAGGGAGTGGCCGTAATGAGAGAGGACAGAGTTTGGAAACTCCCTGTACTGTTGTTTGCAGATGTTACTGTGTTGACGAAGGGGAGCTGCAAGGCTTGGTGGATGAGTTTGGGAGAGTGTGTAAGAAACTGAATCTCAAGGTGAATGTAGGGAAGAGTAAATTTATGGTCTTCGAGAGAAGTGAAGTTAATTAATGTACATGGAGATTGGATGGGAAGGAATTGGAGAATGTGAGTACTTTTAAGTACTTCGGTAGTGTGATGAGTAAGGATGGAAGTTTAGAGGGTGAAGTGCTTGAAAGGGTGCAGTAGGGAAGAAAGGTTGCTGGATCCTTAAAAACAGTGATAAAAAACAGGGAAGTGAGCATGGGGTGAAAAAGCTACTACACGACAGTATTGTTAAACCAACTCTAACGTATGGAAGTGTAGCTTGGATGTTGCTGGAGGGACAGAAATCAAGAGTGAGAGCAATGGAAATGAGTTATTTGAGAGGAGCCTGTGGAATCACATGGAGAGACAGGTTGACAAACGAGGAAGTGAAGGAGCGTTGCGGTGTGGATGTGGATGTGATGGGAAGCGTTAGGAGAAACAAATTAAAGTGGTTTGGTCATGTGGAGAGGATGGAAAGTGAGAGACTGATGAGGAGAGTGTATGTGAGTGAGGTGGAGGGAGGGAGAGGGAGGGGGAGGCCGAGGATGAGATGGAGGGATGGAGTGGAGAGGTATATGAGAGAGGGGGGTTGAGCTGGGAGCAGGGCAGTGAAGTGGCGGAGGACAGAGCGACATGGAGGCGATTTGTTTGTGGCCATCCCGTATGGGATTAAGGCGTCTAGCAATAGATAGATAGATAGATAGATAGAACACAAGGCATATTTTAAGCGTTCAAGGACTCCGTCAGAATTTCACAATAATTTTAAATACATTTGTTCCCATTCATAAATATTATTTTCCCCGACCCACCTCCCTCTTTCTGCTATAATTTTCTATTGTTTTTCTGTTGGTTGTGTTTTTATTCCTTAGTTATGGCCAACCTTTTAACATTTTTTCTTCCCTCTTATCCACAGATAGAAATTCATTGTACCAACTACAGTGGTCATATGATCAATCTTGCAAACCGTGCTCTATCAGCTCTCGTGTCTTCTTACCATGACCAAAACTTCTCTTAACAAGCATTTTCCTACAAGACTAGATTCAAATTCAATTCCACATTCTCATTATTTAAGATTATGATGTACTTCCCACAAATTTTTGGCTGTCATGTAACTTGAGGAACGGCATTTAAAATTTTCGCCTCGTTCTCCAGTGGGATTCAACATTCACTGAACTGGTGCTATGTATAGTTTAAATCACTCATCACAAACACTATAACGCATACATTATTAATTCTTATTGGCGTTTTGCATAAACTTTGTCCCATTTCATTCTCATTATGAGAGCATATAAAATTATATATGCTGCTCTCAGCTCTCAGTTGTCCCTTTAACATAAATATGCCCTGAGTTAATACATAAACTGCTACTCTCCTCTTTTCAGTTTTCACTATTCCTTAGCATGCATCCAATTACAATCTATATGAGTGATCACAGCATACGTTAAACATGTCACATCTTCCTAGTCATTCATTCAAACTGTCCAATCTTTGTTTGATATAACTGTCATCTTATGAATCCTTCTATCTTAAAAATGTTCACTCTTTTCTCTTCTATTTTTCATATGAGTATCAGTCATATGAGCCCTTCCAACCACACTGGTCCCGGGGCAAGCGGTGGAAGCGCAGTGCCCAACTTGGAGGCTCACTGAAAGTTTAATTTGAAATCTAATGAAATCTAAAAGAATATTATCGTACGCGGTCTGATTGAGATGTTGAGAAAAAAAAAAAAAAAGCTCATTGAATTCAGAGTTTAATCCCCTTTAGAGTACGTGTCTTGGGACTCAATACATTCAGCCCAGCGGTTCTTCCATGATGGAAACATTGGTAAAGTCAGTTTTAGGGGTCACCAACAAGATCGCATTCGCATTTGGCTTTATCTCATTTGTGTCCTACATTCTCCAACCCTTCAGCAACGCCTTCAGTTTAGGAAATAGTCAACAGTTACAGGAAGTCACGTCAGGAGAGAAGGAAGTCTGCCGGATCAGTATAATTCTGTGTTTGGCCAAAAAATTCTGGATGAGATGGGATGAGTGGGTTGGAGTATTGTCGTAGTGGAGCTGACAGTCATCTGCCTCCCTCAACTGAGCTGGCCATGTACACAACCCTCCTCCCACACCACACACACACAAATATACACACACACACACACACACTGACTGACTGACTGACTCTCACACACACACACACACACACACACACACACACACACACACACACACACACACACACACACACACTGAAGGATTAATGGAAGGAAGGATGGATAGATAAGTGGATGAATGGACTGAGGGATGAAAACAGGAAAAATGACTAATTAATAAATAAATGGTTGGGTGGATGGATGAAAGAGGAGAGGGATACCTGCTGGTAACGGGATGGACAGATCGATAAACTAATAAGAATGCGATAAGCAAGAATAACGTGTCCCCCAAAACATGCTGTTTGGCAGTGATTGTGCTGGGTGGCATCGCTGAACATGTTCGAGCATGTGCATTATGATTCAAGCTTGCATCCCATTGTTCTGACCAAACAGAGAGAGAAAAAAGATATATGTGGTCAGATACATTTTGATCAGATCGTTTAATTTACATTTGAATACACCAATGATTCCTATAAGGCTCCAAAAGAATATAGTTGATAGATAAGAATGAGGAGAAAAGAAGTTATCAAGCAGAAAAAGAGCCATATACAATGTTTTTTACGGTAGTCATTTTGTATTTATCTGTCAAAGATCTGTAACCTCTCTCAACTCAGTTGATAGTAAACTACAGTATTGTGAGTCTGGAGGATAAATCTGCCCAGTAACCGAGGAGACTCACTCATATTTCATACCAACGACTCACTGGATTTCAACCACGACTCCGTATTCAAGCCGCGTGTGTTGCTAAGTTGTATCAGACGAGGATAGACTGGCGTTATTGCACCGTCAGGTGTGAGAAACATATTCGGGAGGGAGACTCAGTGGACTCGTGGATTTTCTATGTAAGAGTACAGTACTGGAGGAAAACAACTTTAATCCTTTCAACGCGAGGACGTAAAATGTACGTCGACTGACAACTGACTCTTAGTTTAGGTTCTTCCTTTCCTGGACGAGGTAAAGAAGGCATACTGAAATTGAGCATTTCTAAAAACATGTCTTAATCTGAATAGAATAAAATGATTCTACAGTAAGTCGAAAGAAGTGATCGTTGTTAAGTTGTTGAACCGATGACACATAATTCCTTGTACTATTATCATTCCCAGACCAATAAATTCGGTTTTGGAGAAACTTTTCGAATTGGAGAGGTTTTACACACACACACACACACACACACATATATATATATATATATATATATATATATATATATATATATATATATATATATATATATATATATATATATATATATATATATCACGTAGTTACCTGTAGTAAGAGACGTCTTTTTATTAACTGAACTAAACTGTCTGTTACTAGTTAAAATCAAGTGAAGTACATGCCACTGGACTCAAGGTTTTAAAATATTTAGGGTATGGTAGTACTTATTATCAGTCTCCGCCCCGTAGGGGTTCGGGGATGGGTATTGCTTTCACTCGGTTTGTCTGTTTGTCCGTCTGTCTGTTAACAACTTTACCCGAAAATTACTAGTGCGATTTTGGCTATAATTCCAGGGATGATGGGCTATGACCTTCTGATCACCTGAATAAGATTTTGGCCAAATTGGGCCAAGACCCAGGCAGTAGGCCCCCAAAATGTAAAAACAAAACAAGAAGTGGTGCCAAGGCACAGCAAACCTGTCCCCGGCAGTCACTTCGGTGCTGACGTATAAACACAACAGGATATGTAGTCAAAGATGTCATATATCAAATTTGGAGTAAATTGGGTGAAAATTGACTATTTCATGCCCATTTGAAATTTTAGGCCCGACCCACCTGACACCGACCCTCCTACAGTAAACTGAGGGGTGATCCCCCTGATGTAGTTAGCATGTTATAGGATGCAGATTTGGAAAATGCACGTTTAGGTTTTGGTTTCATGTCGATATGACGAATTTGAAACACAAGATAATCAATGTTTCGCTCCCGATTCAGTTTATGTCTCATGACATTAAAAGATAATAATGTCTTAGAATTTAAACTTATGAAGTGTTTAAAGAAAACTTGAAACAGCAACGTTGTATATCACGTAGAGAACAAAGAAAAGCTACTACGAATGTGGAACAAATTCTAGATGTTACCAAAAATACACAGATGCAGGCCACGTCTTTCACAAGGAAAATAATTAATTCCAGTAATGGAAAACACAGTTACCTGCCATATACGACCTGGGAGGAAAAGTATGCAAAGTTAATGCTATTAAATAAATGTATAATAATAAAAGTAAATAAAATATATAATACTCGGATGCAGGTCAGATCTTTTACAAAGCAAATGACTGATTCCAATAAAGGATAACATGGTTGCATGCCAGATACAAGTTGGGATGATGGCGTATGCAAAATATATGTAATTACATAAATGCATAATAATAAAAGTAAATATAATTATATGCAGAGATCATAATATGAAAATATCATGTATGGTCTTGGATGGAAAAGGTTGTGCAAGACATCTGTATTATAAACGAACTGACACAATGTAATGATAACAATATAATAAAGAAAGTGAAGGAAGGTCAAATGTTCTTATGAGAAAATTTTAGGTAAAATGGACATCTGCAGGCAACATTAAAAATTATTTGCCTTTAATATGAGATCAACGCTGAAGGCGAAAAATTTTCTTCTTTCGCCACCATAAATGAAGTAATGAAGCAGCGACATCGCGTGCTTTCCTCGCGGTATTAACATGTTTCCATCGCAGTCTGCCATTCCCACCTCATCCTGTCATTTACTCTCCACAGACAAATTTAATGAGCTTAAGAGAATCCTGCTGAAGCAAAGGGATTAACCACTTCAATCTGATGACAAGGATTTTAGTTTATTTATCCGTAAACGATTTTAGTCAGCTTAAGAGAGACTTTTGTAACTGAAGGTGTTAGGTTTAGCTCTCTCCAACCCTGTACCATTGAGTTGTTCTCATGAACTGAATGCGATAGTCTGGTACCAGTCTAAGATAACCTGATCCTATAATTAAGAGCTGGGGCGAAGCCATCACGAGTCTCTCGTCAAATAGTGGCATTTTCTTACATATGAGCGGCCCAACCAACCCGACCATAACGCTGTTGAGAAACTTATATCTCGGCAACCACAGGGCCAATCACTGCGTTGTTTGCACCATAAGATAGCCTCATTCTTTAAGATTTTTTTTTTTTACAGGTTTCATCACACCCCAGTGGTGCACGTGGCACGTGGCATGCGTCAAGTGCAGAATGTTCAAAATCTTCAAGAGGGCCACAGGCCAGACAGTTTGTCGTAAAGGCATGAAACTTAGTAGGTAGATAGCCATCAATATACTCTAGGAATCCTCGGGGTGTAGGCGGCATTTCGATGCTTTTGGATTTATATGGCCTCGCTCGCACATCGCCGTCAAAGGCGTTTTACTGGTAATTATAGTAGTAGTAGTAGTAGTAGTAGCAGCAGTAGTTGTAGTAGTAGTAGTAGTAGTAACTGTTGTTGTTGTTGTTGTTGTTGTTGATGGTGGTGGTGGTGGTGTCCTAGTTTCATTTGGACGTGATGCTGGCGGAATGGAGACAGAAGTTGTCTTTCTCCTGAAAGCCACCATTCTCCTTTTGATGTATAGGGAGTTGAGGGACGTTTCCATACTTTCGCCCATTTACTTTATATCAGTTTCACAACATGAAGGTGTCCCTCCCTATAATCTCCCCATAATCCATATTTTCATGGCAATGTATGATACCAAGAGCTGAGATGGAGGCAAAAATTCAAAGAGCAAAGTGGGGCCGTGGGAATACGACGACATGAAGGTGAGTGTAAGGAGGAGTGAACTATGGAACTGGGTTTTATGCCCTGGAAGTTTTTAAGTCCTCGTGGTATGATGAAAGTTGGGGGTTGTATCATACGCCTCCAGCATCTCCCTGAAAACCTGGGATGAGGGAAGATCAACATTATTGAACACTAGGGCGTATTTACTTTCAGGTTTATGAGGTACATCGATATTATATTTGAAGTTAGGAATAGGACAGCTCGCAGGATTATTCACTGATCATGTATATATGATTATTCATTTGTCACCAATAGTCAGAACACTGCAGTGCCTCATGTTATCTTTATGCACCTTATAGTAACACAAAGGTGGGCTGCATCCTATGATAAAGCTTTTTGAAACTGTTCAGAAATGAATTCCCCTACAGTGGCAGTGCCTGTGCTCATGGAGTATTTTTAACACTCTGAATTCATGAAGCTCATTGTGTTTTACTTTAGATACAACCAAAAGACACAGTTTCGTTTTGGAAGACTTCTTTGAATGAAAGGAGTATATATGATTTCTGTTAATCCATTAACAGTAAGATGTTTCCCCAAAGCAGAAAACATCCTCTCATAGTAAAAAGAAGAAATAATTATCGAGTAGAAATTGTTACAGAATATAATAAGGCGACCATGGCAGAAATGTCTATAGGAGTAAGTGATGCTTGGCTCTGCAGATCGCTTGAATCCTGCATTTACTTGTATTATTATTTTTGTTTATTATTATTATTATTATTATTATTATTATTATTATTATTATTATGTTTATTATTATTATTATTATTATTATTATTATTATTATTATAATGTGATAGGAAGCGTTGTGAGGAACACACTGAGGTGGTTTGGCCATGTGGAGAGGATGGAGGGTGAAAGACTGACAAAGAGAGTGTATGTGAGTGAGGTGGAGGGTGGAAGAGGGAGGGGGAGACCGAGGATGAGATGGAGGGATGGGGTGGAGAGGTATATGAGAGAGGGGGGTGTGAGTTGGGAGCAGGGCAGTGAAATGGCGGGGGACAGGGCGACTTGGAGGCGATTTGTTTGTGGCCACCCCAAACGGGATTGAGGCGTCAGGCAATAGATAGATAGATAGATTATTATTAATATTATTGTTATTATTATTATTATTATTATTATTATTATTATTATTAAGGGATATATGAATGTAAACTACTGCCACATAAGGCAATGCCTATAAGTCAAATGAACCATGTCAGTGTAATGCATTAAAGAATAGGGGTCCAGTTGCTTCTACAGGAAGAACACTTCCTCGTGATATGTGAATGATGGATGTAGAATTCATTCTCACCCGAGTATACAGTGTCTCTTTCAGGCGACTGAAACGATTATTAGTTGCCTTGCCACTATTTTTTTTTTTTTTTTTTTAAGGCTACAAAAGACGCATAATCGTGTGGCTTGTTTAGAGAAGTTTAGAATGATCCAAGCTTTCTGGACCTGCTAGATGCTCACAAAAATGGATTTTAGACCAGCAGCATCATCAGTGCTACTCCTATTAGCTGGAAAGATTGAGGGAGCAGAGCCATGAAGGAATCAACTAAGCTATGAAAACAGAAAAGAGGGGATTATTATGAATAATTTAATTGTAACTATCGCCGTTTTACTCGTACACAGTGGCTGCCTCTATGTTGTCGTATAGAAGAAAGTTTGTGATAACGCGCAAGGTTGTCACCATAACAGTCAAGGTAATTGGGTTCGTATTAGACCATGTGGTGACAGACGTGTAACTTATTCTGTGAGTGAAAATAACAATGAAATTATCGGAGAAGAAAAAGTTATAGTACTTGTCCTTAATTAATTATTTTTGGGAAATATTTAAAAGTTCAGTCTTTACCTTACAGTAATCCATAGAAATTCGCAAACTTCTCACTTCTCTGCAGAAATGTTTTTCTCTTTATTTCATGCATAAATGACTGACTATATTTCTGTTTAGGCTAAAACAAATAATCGTTTCAACTAACATCTACAGTACATTATAACCTTTCCATGTCACTGATGGCAGTCAGTTAGGAGGTTTTCGATTTTATATACTGTATATATATATATATATATATATATATATATATATATATATATATATATATATATATATATATATATATATATATATATATATAATCGAAAACCTCCTAACTGACTGCCATCAGTGACTTGGAAAGGTTATATAATGTAGATGCTATATATATATATATATATATATATATATGCTACGAATGGTAAAGTAGGGAATGTGAAGGTGGATGGAACAGTTGGTGAGTGGGGTGTGCCTGCTGAGATAGATGAGAATGGCAGTGCGTTAGTGGACATTTGTACTGGGAGGGGGTTGGTGATAGCCAATACCCTCTTCAGGCACAAAATGATCCACAGGTATACATGGTGAGTGACGAGAAGGGTGGGTGGTGAACTGAATGAAAGGAAAGCAATGATTGATTATGTGTGTGTTAATGAAAGGATGCGAAAATGTGTAATGGATGCAAAAGCTTATAGAGGTTGAGGGAGTGGACTTTCTCATCACTTCTTGGTGGTGGCCAGAATCAAGGCCCAATTAGGAGGGAGAAATAGAAGAAGGGAAGGACGGGAAGGAGTAGTTGCAAGGAGAGTGGAAAGGTTACAAGAGGATGAGAAAAAGGCAGAGTATAAGAGAGAAGTGGAGAAACGATTGGACAAATATGAATTGGAGCAGATGGGGGACGTGGAAGGGGTGTTCAGGATATTTACAGAAGAAATATGTGCAGCTTGTGATGTGGTGTGTGGGATGAAGAGAAGACGGAGGGGTGTGCAAGGAACAGCATGGTGGAATGAAGAGGTGAGACAGGCTGTGACACAAAAGAAGAAAGCATACAATGAATGGATGACAAATATGGGCGTGGAAGATGTTGAGAGGTGGAAGAGAGAGTTATATGTAGAAAGAAAGAGGTGAAAAGATTAGTAAGAGAGAGTAAGAAGAGAGCGGATGAGGAATTTGGAAGGAACTTGAGTGTAAAGTGGAGGGAGTGTAAGAAAATGTTCTGGAAAGAGGTGAAAAGAGTAAGACAAGGTGGAAGTGAAGTTAGCAGGGGAGTGAATGATAAAAATGGTAGATGACTAGTGGAGATGGGAGAAAAAGTGAGCAGATGGATAGAACACTTTAAGGAATTGTTGAACATAGAGGATGGAAGTAATGCGAGTATAAGTGGCTGGGGAATGGCTGGGAGAAGGAGGGAGGTGAGAAGACAGGAAGAAATCAGTAGGATAGAAGTTGTGGAAGCAATGAAGAAAGTTAAACTGGGGAAATCCCAAGGAATTGATGGAGTGTGTGGTGAAATGCTGAAGTATGGGGGAGAGATAGTAGTAGAATGGATGTGGAAAATGTGCAGATTGGCCTGGGAGGAAGGTAGAGTCCCGGAGGATTAGAAGTCAGGCATACCGGTAATTATACCCTTGAACAAAGGAAAAGGGGAAAAAGAAGTGTGTGGTAATCATAGGGGCATCTGTCTTCTTAGTATAATAGGAAAACTGTATGGTAGGATACTTATTGACAGAGTTAGAGAAAGAACAGAGGAATTAGCTGGAGAAGAACAGGGAGACTTTAGGAAGGGAAGAGATTGTGTAGATTAGATATTCATTCTTAGATCTTTAGTGGAAAAGTTTCTAGAGAAGGGAAAGAAGTTGTATGTGGCTTCCATGGAATTGGAGAAAGCATATGACAAGGTGGCTAGACAAGGAGTGTGGAAAGTATTAAGAATATATGGAGTAGATGGGAAGTTGTTGAATGCTGTGAAGAGTGTGTATGATGGTGCTAAGGCTGCAGTGCATGTGGATGGTGAACTGAGTGAATTTGTCTCTTTGAAGGTTGTGTTGAAACAGGGATGTGTCATGTCTCCATGGTTGTTCAATCTGTACATGGATGGGGTAGTAAAAGAGGTACAAGGTAGGGTAGAGTAAAGTGATGGTCTTTGAGAGAGGTGAAGTCAGTGAATGTACAACAAGGTTGGATGGTGAGGAATTGGAAAATGTGAGTACGTTTAAGTACTTGGGTAGTGAGATGAGTAAGGATGGAGGTTTGGAGGTGAGCAGGGAAGAAAGGTTGCTGATTCCTTGAAAGCAGTGATAAGAATCAGGGAAGTGAGCATGGAAGTGAAAAAGTTACTACATGACAGTATTGTGATACCAACTCTAACGTATGGAAGTGAAGCTTGGACGTTGCGGGAAGGACACAAGTCAAGGGTGAGAGCAGTGGAAATGAGTTATTTAAGAGAAGCCTGTGGAATCACATGGAGAGACAGGCTGACAAATGAGGATATAAAGGAGCGTTGTGGTGTGGATGTGCATGTGGATGTGATAGGAAGCGCTAGGAGGAATACACTGAGGTGGTTTGGCCATGTGGAGAGGATGAGGGGTGAAAGACTGACGAATAGAGTGTATGTGAGTGAGGTGGAGGGGGGAAGAGGGAGGGGGAGGCCGAGGATGAGATGGAGGGATGGGGTGGAGGGGTATATGAGAGAGGGGTGTGTGAGTTGGGAGCGGGGCAGTGAAATGGCAGGGAACAGGGCGTCGTGGAGGTGATTTGTTTGTGGCCACCCCGAACGGGATTGAGGCGTCTGGCAATATATATATATATATATATATATATATATATATATATATATATATATATATATATATATATATATATATATATTTGATGCTGCCAATCATCTTCGTGGAAACATCTGTTTTCACCCGCATATTGGATACTCGTGGCTGTCCTTGATACCCGGTGCTACAGCACAACGTGGAGCGTAGGACTAGTCTAAGGCAGGTCCTTTCTTTAGGAGAGGACTGCTTTAGATCAGTCTTGACCATTTTAATTCGTCTCAACAGAACAGGCACAGGACCGGTCTGAACCAGTGTAAACAGGTAAATGCCTTGCAAAAACGCAGGTTCACTTAAATCCGTATCACTGATTTAACATCAGAAAATATATATATAGTTTTTTTTTTCTGAAGAGACTTGACTTCAGGTCACGAGGATTGTCCGGTACGGTATCTCCTTGAGTTCCCTAGCTAGTTTGCAAGTAAAATATTACCCTCATCCTTCAGGTTTCGAGGCATCATGTGATGACAGGAATTCTATAGTAGTTTCTTTGGTTCATGAGGTACCATGCAGTCACTGCTACGCTGTTGTTTGAAGAGCATGTGCATAATTATGGTGTCAAGTGGCCTCTGGCACCTCGTAACAAACAGCCTAGTCGGCATCGGGCATGAAGGGTAGCTTCAGTCATGCTCTTCCCTCTACAGTGAGAAATTTACATTGGCATCATTCATTTCCTTGCCCATTTGCACGCCACAATCTCCACCAAGCTCCCTCCTGTCAACACGACTAAGAAAAGGGGTTTGTGGTTGCATCATAGAGCCTGCATAGGATATACTAGTATCCTCTGTCGAGCCATAAGTCATCATCGACAGACGAGACAAATCATGTGGAGAACATGATGCCGTCTAGGCTCCCTCCTTTTGTACAATGTACACCTTTCCTGGGCGAAGGTAAATATTTTTCTTTGGTTTTTGTTTTACAGTGTAGTGTATGACCTTGACACCCGTACATGGCCGAACCATCCCAATGCTATTTTGAACCATCCCAACAGTGAGAGATGTTTCAGACGTCTTACATACCTCTCTTCTCTGACAACCTCATAAAGTCTTGAGAGCTAAGCACTGAAAATTGCGCATTTAACAGCTGAAGGAAAGTCCTACATTTTGGGAACTAAGAAATTGTGTTTGGTATTATTACCAGTTTTATGGTAATTTTTTCTACAAAGTGGCCAAACCATCACTGCTTTCCCCTATTTGTAAACAATTATTATTAGAAAAGTAAGGCTTACATATAAGTAGATAAATGTTTTTTTATGCTGGGTGTTTTTAGACCGATTTCTCGCTCTAAATACACCCGTTACTGAGCGGAGTAACTAGCGGGGTCCTCTTTCTAGACCGGAAGTAGGACACTTACAAATGAAAAGGGCATAAAAGCTCGGCAGTTTTCCTTAACACATCTGTTGTCTCAGTTCAATCTCCTTTCAATACACATACAAAGATATACTGAATATGGAAGGGGTAAAGTGACAGGGTGACTAATGCTAGTATAACATATCCATGGGCAAGGTATTGATGCCTGAGTCAGTGTACAATTTCGCTTCAGTACACATATATAACATGTCACGTGGGCACGATATTGATGTCAGAGCCAGTGCACAATTTCCTTTCAATATACACATCAAGATACACTACATACGAATAGAGTGAAGTGACAAGTTAAATAATACTACTATACATACTGCATGGGCACGGTATCTATGCCTGAGTCAATGCACGAGAAAATGTCACTTAGCTGCGGCGACACTGGTCACACACTCTCTTTTGGACTGTCCTTATTAGGTTAGTCTCGGGCCGCACACTAGTACATTTCCCTGGTTCCAGAGGGCTTAAGCATAAACACAGTACCTTGGATAAACTAGAGTAGGAACCACCTTGGTGTATTGTTTCTGTCTCACTGCTCACATCACTTATAGTCTCCTGCACTAAGTCTTTAGCATGACTCTGGGAATTGGAGGTGTCATCACTGGGCTACTGAGGCCTGGGTTTAACTGAGGTGGCGCCCGTGAGTGGGAGGGGGCCCTTCTGGAGAGCTCTCCTGTAGAAGACATGGGTCAGCTCTCTGGGGTGTCACGACCCAGGCGTGTGTCTGCTCTGGGGTGTAGGGAGGCCCTTCCCTATGGGGGCCTCGACCTGGCAGGGGGACCTCGGGACTGGGGCCAAACAGTGTCAGGAGTCGGGCCTGCTGCTTCTTATTCCTGGCAGGGGGCTGATGGAAAGTGGTGCCGGAGCGGTCCCGCCTTGGGGTCCGCAGGTTGGCCCTTGGAGGCCTGGTGCTGCGGTCACCTCTAGGTTGGGGTGCCATCAGGGGTTGACTGCGGCACCTCTCCTGCGAGGCGTCTGTCAGGGTCCAGCGTCACCCAGGGGCAGACCGTAGAGCATGAACCCGGCCTTCAGCAACAGGACCTCGCTAACACCCCTGGAACAGCAGCACCTTCAGGGAACCACACTTGAGAGGCGAGAGAGAGAAGGGCGTCCCACGCAGCCGAGGGGTAGTGAGCCAACTGCACAAGAGACCTTCCCCTCTGGGAGAACCCTCAAGAGTGTGGATGAAGGGCGTACAGTGGCCGTCCCTTCCCCGATGCTTATAGTGGCCGTCATCGTGGCTCCACAGCCTCTTGGTGTAGCAGCAAGGACGTACAGTGGCTGTCCTTCCCTGGTATGTACAGTGGCCGTTACCGTGGCACTGCTCCCAAAAGAGGAAGAGGCAGATGAGGGACATACAGTGGCCATTCCCTCCCCAGCATGTACAGTGGACGTTGCCGCGGGCTTGCCTGCCCAACGGGAAGTAGCTGAGGGACATACAGTGGCCGTTCCCTCCCCGGTACGAACAGTGGCCGTTACCACGGGGCTACTTCCGTAGAAGGAGGAGGAAGTGGATGAGGGACATACAGTGGCCCTTCCCTCACCGACGAGTACAGTAGCTGTTGTCACTGCTCCACTCCTCCTGCCTTTGCCTTTTGGTGAGTGCTCAATAGCTAGCACACCAAGGCAGTCTCCATATGTGGCTGCAGCAGAAGGACGTACAGTGGCATACCAATGCATCCGCTACTGTCACTGCGTTATGTTCTTTTGCAGGGCAGGCGATGATGAATTTGGAATATACATCAATGAAGGTGATGATGTATTTGTAACCTGCTTTGGGTGTTAGGGGCTCGACTACATCAACCGAAAGTAATTGCCATGGCTTTTGTGTGGAGATTTTTCCCGTCAGTCCAGTTGTGCGCGTCATGTCTTTACCCAAGGAGCAGGCTCGGCACTTTTGGATGATGTTTTTGGCAATGGTGAAAGGGTTTGGCATCCAAAAGTTGTCATTGAAGACTTGTAGTAACTTCTTTGTGCCGAGTTGGATGCCGTTGTCAGTGTGGAGGTGAAGCATGGATATCGTGTGCAGTGTTGGGATCTAGGACAATGTGGCCGTCTTGATTAAATAGGTGTTTGCTATGTTGGTGTAATTTGGCGAAGGTGTGTGGCGGCATCCAGGTGGGGCGTTGTTTGTTGTGCCACATTTGGATGAGGTCTGGTTTGGTGCAGATTGAATTGATGAGTAGGCGGGAGAGGGCATCAGCGTTTGTGTGCAGCTTCCTGGGTCGATGTGATATTTCAAAATCATATTCTTCCAGTGCTTCTCACCATCGAATCAGTTGAGCGCTCATGGTGTTGGATTGTCGCACCCACTGGAGAGAGTGATGGTCAGTAATGATGACGACATGGGTGCCTGAAATATAGCAGCAGAAGTAATCCAACGCCCAAATAATACCCAGGCACTCACGCTTAGTAGCACCGTAATTTTTCTCAGCTTGGTTGAGGGTGCAGCTGGCGAAGGTGATGATATGCTCCCGTCCGTCCTGCACCTGGGTGAGTACTGTACAGCCCCTATGGCAATGAGGGAAACGTCGGTGTATAGATGGAAGGGGAAGTTGTAGTCAGGGAAAGCAACAATTGGGGCTGAGATGAGTTTGTTTTTGAGGGTGTTGAAGGCTGCAATTCGGGTATCTGTCCAGACAAAAGGCTCGCCTTTCTTTGTGAGATCGTGTAAGGGTTTGGCAGCGTCGGCGAAGCCTTTGACAACACACTAGTAGTAAGAGGTAAGTCCGAGGAAGGCGCGCGTTTCATGGACGTCCTTAGGTAAAGGGAGGTCGACGATGGCTCGCAGTTTGTTGGGATCGGGAGAGATGCCCTCGGCTCTGATCACGTGTCCCAGGAAGATGGATCTTTCCGCTAGGTCGCACTTTGAAGGTTTGAGTTTAAGTCCAGCCTGGCGTATTTGTATGAAGACTTGTTTGAGGCGGTGGAGATGGTCGGCCCAGGTTCGGCTGAATACAATGACATCATCTAGATATGCCAGGCAGATCTCCCAGGTCAGGCAGCTCAGGACTGACTCCATGAGGCGGGAGAATGTGGCAGGGGCATTACAAAGTCTGAAAGGGAGGACGTTAAAATCATAATGTTTGCCCTTGCTCATGGAGAAGGCTGTTTTCTGTTTCTCCTCTGGGTGGACAGGGACTTGCCAGTACCCTGACTGCGAGGTGAGGGTGAAAAACCATGAAGAGCCGTGTAGTGAGTCAAGGGAATCGTCTATTCTGGGTAGGAGAGTGGCGTCCTTGGTGGTGACATCATTTAGTTTACGGTAGTCAACACAGAACCGTATGGTGCCATCCTTTTTTTCTAACGAATACAATGGGGTAGGACCAGTGGGTGGTGGAGTGGGAAATAACACCAGCATCAAGCATGTCCTGGACCTGCCAGTCTTCCTCTGCCCGCTGCTTAGGGTTCTTGTGTCGTGAGGATTGGAGGATGGGTGGTCTCATGGTGTGGATTTTGTGGTTGAGGTAGGTGGTGTGCCTGATGTCTGCTGGGCCAGATGAAAAAAGGTCTTGGAAGTCCAGAAGGAGTTGTCGGAGGCTGTTAGCTTGGTGGGTGGAGAGGTGATCAGGTAGAGTAGGTAGCGTGGTGTGGGAGGGGGGGGGAGTGTCTCACAAGGCTAGGCCTCCTCCATGTCGCCTGCTATTAACCCTCGAGGGAGGTTAAGTGGCATGGCGGCGAGATTGGCAATTCACACTGCTTGGACATGGGGTGGAAGGAATGTGGGAGAGAATAAACATGATGAAAGGGGCCCGGATGGTAAGGTGGGTGAAAATAGTACGGAGGTACTGCTGGGCCTGTTTAATATTAACCAAGCCTCATGGTGTGGGGGAATGGTAACAGCGGAAGCGATGGTGGCAGGAAAAGTTGGAGGGGCAGGTGAGGTAGGAGAGGCAGAAGAGAAGGAATGGGGGTGGGAAGGTATAGTGTTGGGTGATGAGAGGGGTGAGGGTGGAGGTGTGATGCACGTGCAGAGTGGTGAGGAATGGGAGGTGTGTGGGGTGGAGGTGTGCATGTGCTGTGTGGGTGGTTAATGGGGGGGGGGGCTGGACGGAAGTGAAGGCGGCGCTTATGGCAGTCGATGCTTGTGTGAAGCTTTTGTAGGAGGTCCAGCCCCAGGTAGCCGTCATATGCACAGCAGGTGGAATCGAAGATGATGAAGGGGTGTCTTGTGGTGACTTGCTGGTGGGTTTCAGTCCGCAGGTCCTGGGTTTCCCAAAGATAGGCAGGTGGCCATCCCCTGTGTCTACGAGGTTGGCTGAGGTAGAGAGAAGGGGGCCGAAGGTGGAGCTGTGGCGGGAGTAAAAATGTGAGTAGAGATAGGATCTGGCTGCTCCTGTGTCCACCAATAGTCTTGCCTTGACCCCATTCAGTCAAATTTTGTCAAAGACCGGGGGTCTGTACTTATGTGAAGTGGCCCCCACCACCGTGGGGAGGTGCGGGGGCGGACCTAAATATCCATCTGCTGTATGGCGCCTTCCTCTTTGGGCTCCTCTTCCCCTGGGTCTGTATAAATTAGGGGCGGAGCATCGTCTTGTGGAGCGTCGTCCTCCAGAGATGACATCTTCCGACGCCCTTGTGGGGCCGTCCTGCGTTGAGTGGCTTTCATCTGCTCGCTTGTGTCGTGTAGAGTGCAGCTGCAACTGCAGGCAGTAAATTCCCAGGGGTTAATGGAAATCAAGTTGGAGTTTTCTCTGGGGTTAGGGTATTTCATCGGAGGGTGAGCCCTGGGTACGGCAGGTGATGGCTCCATAGTGGGTTATGATGGGCCTGTCCATTGCTCGGGGGCACCATCTTGGTTGCGGGAAATTTACTGACAGCATGTATTAGTTGGGGTGTGGGGCAGGCAGTGAGGAGGCGTTGTACAAGCTGCAGGTCTTGGTCCATGTCTTCTGATGGATCATAAATTGTAAAGTATTCCCTGACTGTGCTCGGGAGGATTCTCAGCAGGGTATTGAATGTATGTTGATCCTAAGTAGTTGTGCTTGCTTCGGGATAGGCAACAGTGACGAGTCACCGTGCCTGGATGAACGTGTGATCGAGGCTGCCGTCATATGTAAGGACATCAATTTGTGAGAGAGCAACAACTTTGCCCAAGGAAGGCGTAACAGCCTGTTTCACGATATGTGTGAATTGGTCCCATTTTAAATCAGGAACGATTTTTGTGGCTATGGTTGCCACAGTTTTGTCCAGGTTAGGAAGTGTGACGGCAATTTTCTCCCTGTCATTGTCAAACCCTATGTCTAATAAGGGTTTAACCATATCCAAGTATACATCAATGTCGTAGTGTTCACGGTTGAACTTTGGCAATTGAATGTGAGGTTTGGCTGCCATTGTGTAAGACTTCCCTCTTTGTTCCTCCGTGTTCTAATTGGATCCAGAACCACTGCTTGCCACCAGTGTTATACTCGGTGTTTTTAGACCGATTTCTTGCTCTAAAGACACCCCCAACTGAGTGAGGTCCTCTTTCTAGACCGGAAGTAGAACACTTACAAAGGAACAGGGCATAATAATTCGGCAGTATACCTTAACACATCTATTGTCTCAATTCAATCTCCTTTCAATACACATACAAAGATATACTGAATATGAAACGGGTAAAGTGACAGGGTGACTAATGGTAGTATAACATATCCATTGGCAAGGTATTGATGCCTGAGTCAGTGTACAGTTTCACTTCAATGCACATATATAACATGTCACGTGGGCACGATATTGATGTCAGAGCCAGTGCACAATTTCCTTTCAATATACACATCAAGATACACTACATATGAATAGAGTGAAGTGACAAGTTAATTTATACTAGCATACATATCACTTGGGCACAGTATCTATGCCTGAGTCAATGCATGAGAGAATGTCACTTAGCCGCGGCGACACTGGTCACACACTCTGTCTATTGGACTGTCCTTAGAAGGCTATTCTTGGGCCGTACACTAGTACATTACCCTGGTTCCGGGGGGCTTAAGCTTAAACACAGTACCTTGGATAAACTAGAGCAGGAACCTTGGTGTATCGTTTCTGTCTCACTGCTCACATCACTTACAGTCATTTGCACTGAGTCTTTAGCACAGCTCTGGGTATTGGAGGTGTCATCACTGGGCTACTGAGGCCTGGGTTTAACTGAGGTGGTGCCCAGGAGTGGGAGGGGGCCCTTCTGGATAGCTCTCCTGTATAAGACTCGGGACAGCTCTCGGGGGCGTCATGACCTGGGCGCATGTCTGGTCTGGGGTGCAGGAAGGCCCTTCCCTATAAGGGCCTCGACCTGGCAAGGGGACCTCAGGACTGGGGCCAAACAGTGTCAGGAGTCGGGCCTGCTGCTTCTTACTCCTGGCGGAGGGCTGAGAGAGAGAGGGGCCGGAGCAGTCCCGCCTTTGGGTCCGCGGGCTGGTCCTGGGAGGCCTGGTGCTACGGTCGCCTCTAGGTTGGGTGCTGTCAGGGGTTGCCTGCGGCACCTCTCCTGTCGGGCATCCGTCAGGGTCTGGCGTCATCCAGGGGCAGACAGTAGGGCGTGAACCCGGCCTTCAGCGACAAGACCTCGCCACCACTCCTGGAATGGCAGCACCTCCGGGGAACCACACCTGGAGGGAGAGAGAGAAGGGCGTCCCATGCAGCCGAGGGGTTGTGAGCCGGCTGCGCAAGGGACCTTCCCCTCTGGGAGAACCCTCGAGACTGTGGATGAAGGGCATACAGTGGCTGTCCCTTCCCCGATGCGTATAGTGGCCATCGTCATGGCTCCACAGCCTCTTGGGGCAGCAACAGAAGGACGTACAGTGACCGTTCCTTCCCCGGTATGTACAGTGGCCGTTTCCTCCCTGGCACATACAGTGGCCATTGCCGCGGGTCTGCCTGCCCAACAGGAAGTAGCTGAGGGACGTACAGTGGCCGTTCCCTCCCCAGTATGTACAGCGGCCGTTACCACGGGGCTGTAGGAGGAGGAGGAAGTGGATGAGGGACGTACAGTGGCCGTTCCCTCCCCGACGCGTACAGTGGCCGTCGTGGCAGTTCCACTCCTCCTGCCTTTGCCTGTCGGTGCGTGCTCAATAGCTAGCACACCGAGGCAGTCTCCAGATGTTGCTGCAGCAGAAGGACGTACAGTGGCTGTTCCTTCCCCGACGCATACAGTGGCTGTCGTCGCGGAGCTGCAGGGGGAAGCAACTGAGGGACATACATTGGCTGTTCCCTCCCTGGTACGTATAGTGGGCGTTACCATGGCGTTGCCTGGGACTGTATCTGGAGCAGTCCCACCCCGATCCTGGCGAGGGCTGGTCCAGCTGAGAAGTAGTGTTGCATTCTTGTGACGTCACAGTTGGGTAGGTTGAGGGGAAGAGGGACACAAGGTTGGGGTTCCCCGGAACCTGAAATGCTCTGGGCCAGTCCCGCACTCACCTGGCCCACCGTGGTGTCTTCCTGGGGTGGGGATAGTGCTGCGGCTCCGTAGCGGGATGGGAGGTCCGGCGGCGGAGGCACATATATTAGTTTTCTTTAGCATTTAGCATGGACAGAAAAGAGATGCCTGTTCATATGCTACTACCAATGAATTAAGAATAAGAGATTTCAAGAAATATATTTTTAGCATGATAAACGGTAAGCTCACTAAGTTGTAATAGTGAAATAAGATGAAAAAATATATTTTGCATTAGTCACGTGTTTATATTTTACAACAAAGGTGTGTGTGTATAGTACCTGTAAATATTTATTTCTAGAAAAATAAGCCATACCAGTACCTATAAGTGGATAAGTGATTTCTTCAGTAATGAGCATGGGTAGAAAACAAGTGCCTGTTCATGTAATTTTCATAGCATAAGGAATGAGAATAAGAGATAGAATAATATATGTTACGCTCAGTAGGAGATAAGTGTAGAAAGTTATATGAGGAATAATGAAACAATGCGAAAAAGTTATTGTAGAAAAAGTGTGATTATAATACACTTTTTCTACAATAACTTTTTCCCCGAATGGGAATTAACATTCAGGGAATAGTTTTTAGTAAGATTATTACTCCCTGCATATTATAGGGCACAGTGTCACTCGGGGATGGCTGGAAAATGGTTGGACTTGTAAGTACTATACATAAGGGATGAATGAAACATGTTTCACGGCTAAGGAAATGTGAGGGGAAGTAGCTTGTCCATGGGAGGGAGTGGTGTGCAACAGCAAGTGGAGGCTGCAGCCTCAACATGCACCCAGGTGCAGCCTCTCAACGCTGGCAAAAGTTACTTCTGTTATTTACCTTATAGCTCCTCAACAATTCTATCAAGCGGCCTTGGGAAACCTGAATTGGAAAGGAAATGATTGGTGAATATTATAATAGTTAACTGATTGTGCTAGGTTTATGATCCCTAAGATATGAGTGTATGAAAAAGACCAATTTCAGAATTTTTACCCATAAGGAAAATGGTGAGTGATGTTTAAACCCCCTGAATGACGTGGGTTAATGACTAGACACCCAAATCAATGTGAACCACTTGTTGATCGAATGTACTTTATTACAATGGATGTACCAATCAAAGTGCATTCAGTGTTATAAAAAGTTTATTGCAGTACTGCCTAATGAAGACCGAGTAGATGGCAAAGGAGTCATGCCAAGACTGAGTGAAAAATCTAAAGCTTTGCCCACATTTCAACATGACTTGGAGTTGTCGATCTATTAGTTGTGGGATCCTAAATGATGCCGGATAAAATTATAATATACCTAAGTGGCATAACTCTGCATCCAGCACATTGCTTCATCTGTCCAAGCATATCTGTCGTCAACTGGTTTGCTTCCTATACTCCATTACTTCTCTTCTCGTGACGTTTGCCATTATTTTTTATGTTAATTTCGATTTCATCAAACTAAGGAGAACCCTCAGTTAATTATGGGATTAATAAAGGTTGCATGTAGTGCTGTTCAGCAATAAATAATGAATATAAAATTTGCATTCTTTTTTGACGGGTTAAGCAAATACTGATGGGAACCAAACGTGACGAATATGAAATATGAAAAATCTCGAAGAGAGATGATAGTGGAAACCTTAAGCAAAGAAGATAAAGAAGAAGAAGATAAAGAAGACAAAGAAGAAGAGAGGAAGAAAAGGAATGTCTTAAAAGAACATAATATATATTTTTTATTAAGTACCAATCTTCCCCTAGAATATGACACACACTAATAAAACTTCCATATAGGTTTCCAATTATATTTCTGCGTCAGCATGGAAAAGGTGCAGAAACAGAGTGACGGTGACAGACGCAGGTTGGTTGATGGTAAGTGGAGATGCCAAGAACTCACGGCAAAGTAACTGCTTCCTGTAACTCAACTCAGTTGAGCTCAGCTTCCCATAATAATTGATTTTCACAACTTGTAACATTGTTGGAAGGACACAAGTCAAGAGTGAGAGCAGTGGAAATGAGTTATTTAAGAGGAGCCTGTGGAGTCACGTGGAGAGACAGGCTGACGAATGAGGATATAAAGGAGCGTTGTGGTGTGGATGTGGATGTGATAGGAAGCGTTATGAGGAACACACTGAGGTGGTTTGGCCATGTGGAGAGGATGGAGGGCGAAAGACTGACGAAGAGAGTGTATGTGAGTGAGGTGGAGGGGGGAAGAGGGAGGGGGAGGCCGAGGATGAGATGGAGGGATGGGGTGGAGAGGTATATGAGAGAGGGGGGTGTGAGTTGGGAGCGGGGCAGTGAAATGGCGGGGGACAGGGCGACTTGGAGGCGATTTGTTTGTGGCCACCCCAAACGGGATTGAGGCGTCTGGGAATAGAGAGATAGATAGACAACTTGTAACTCTTCACACCATACTTTTTCTTTCTGGAAGAAAGGCCATAGACAGTGATAATTTCCATCTATTAGATTAGTTATAATTTTAGAATAAATAACCTGAGAGATGGGACTACCTCACCACTCTCCTTACCCATCCTGCAAAAACAAATATTACTGTTACAAGAAGTCCAAGGCTTACTCATAGGCCTTCATACTGTAGTTTTAATGTAAAAAAAAATGAATGTACTCTATGATCTCACTCATTAGTTCGTTAATCACTTACCTTGATTCTCCTTGCTTTTCTCCCCTATACTTCTGTGAATTTTTCAAGTCCATTTCCTGCTGTCCACTTCCTCCTTACTTCTACGCACCTTCTTTTCTGCATACTTTGTGTCCTACTGTGCCAGTTCTACTAATTTCCTATTCTGTCTACCCCCTCTCTCATTCCTACCCATTTCCTCTTTTACCTATTCCCTCTCATTACCATTCTCATCTCTCAGTCCTACTTTCACCAGTTCCAATCATTCTCTCTCTCTCTCTCTCTCTCTCTTCCATAATTTTGTTTTTTATCTACCTTCTCTCTCTCTCTCTCTCTCTCTCTCTCTCTCGTACTTTCTCTCATCCATTATTTTCTTTTTTATCTGCCTTCTCTCTCTCTCTCTCTCTCTCTCTCTCTCTCTCTCTCTCTCTCATCCATTATTTTGTTTTTTATCTACCTTCTCTCTCTCTCTCTCTCTCTCTCTCTCTCTCTCTTTCTCTCTCTCATCCATTATTTTCTTTTATCTACCTTCTCTCTCTCTCTCTCTCTCTCTCTCTCTCTCTCATCCATTATTTTCTTTTATCTACCTTCTCTCTCTCTCTCTCTCTCTCTCTCTCTCTCTCTCTCTCTCTCTCCATCCCAGTTCCTTTTTCCATCCTCATCCTGTTTTCGACCTGAGATGACCTCTTTGCCTCGCCCTGTTTACGCAGATCGCCCGCTATAACAATGAAGGAAAGGGAAGCTGATGATTCCAGCCGGGCGCCTCCACTTGTGCCGTATTTATGGTCCTCATCTCAGATTTACAACAGACGCCTGATTTTTGAGGCCAGAGTGCTGGATGATTCATGTATTTACCTTAGCGCTTGAGTTTTACTCAGAACTTTGACCACTCTCACAGCTGAGACATCTTTCTCATATTTTTCTTGTCAGCGCCTGACTCATTTACCCATTTTGGCGACGCCATTATTATTATTATTATTTTTTTTTTAATGCGAGGAAGAAGGAACCAAAGGCCATGAGCCCGCAGTAACAGTTCTCTCCAAGAGAAAAACAAAATACAATAGAGAGCCAAATTCAAGATCCGATCATTTTGAGATGCCGGGACACACTGCGTTTGAAAGACTGGAGATCATAGGCAGCAGGAAATACAGATAGAGGGAGACAGTTCCAGAGCTGACCTGTTGCATAAATGAAAGACTGGGAGTAACGGTTAACTCTTGCATTAGAGAGTTGGACAGAAAAGGGATGAGAGTTTGCTGCCAGACGGGTGCTACGCGCCCGTCATAGAGGTGGAGGAATGCAAGCAGACAGTTAGAGGAGCAGTGACCATTAAAGTAGCGATAGAAAAGAGATAAAGATGCAACAGTGCGGCGAAGAGACAGAGGTTGAAGGGAGTCAGTAAGAGGAGGAGAGTTAATGAGACGAAAAGCCTTTGACTCCACCCTATTGAGGAGAGCTGTATGTGGGGAGCCTCCCCACACATGAGAGTTGTACTCCACACAGGGGCGGATAAAACCCCTGTATAGAGTCAACAATTGTGCAGGGGTAAAGAAAGAGCGGAGTCGGCTTAGCACACCCAATCTCTTGGAAGCAGATTTTACAAGAGATGTAATATGATCCTTCCAAGATAAGTCCCGAGTAAATGAAACCCCAAGCATGTTCAAGGATGATGCAGGATTAAGCTGAATATTATCAAACATTAATGGGCACACCTGTGGAAGATTTTGTCGGGTTGATAGGTAAGAACTGAGTCTTAGATGCATTAAAGACAACCATATTATTTTTACCCCAGTCAGATATCTGTTTTCCCGCATTAGTAAAGCCTCTCCAGTGTTTTATAAAATCATATTTAGACAGGAAACATGTAATCAATATTCCTATCTTACTTAAGAGGAAATAACTGACTGTATATTATATTGTCAAGCGAAATAATGTGAGACCGGTGCCACGCCAACATACTGTTTTTAATGGGCCAAATAAACGTTGGCTTAAGTGATTTAGTAAATCCCCACCTTCTGAGAAATATTTTACAGATAAAAAATTAACAGCCTTTCCTTCATAATGTTGGATAAAGGATAGTAATATTAAAGTGCTTATACCATAAAAGAAAGTGTTACGGTACAACCTTGGAGGAAGGGTTGAAACTTGAGAATCACACAAGGAACGAGCAACAAGTTTAATATCATGGTCATATGGCAAGCCTAACTTTAATGGTTTAGTGGTCTCAGTGTAATTAAAGGATTTTTTTTTTTTTTTTAAGAACAAAGGTCAAGATTAGGGAATAAAGTCAAACGACAAGGTCAACTTAAACATTTTCTATATGACTGGACCAAACGTAATAGAGTGGTCAAGAGTCAAACACGGATGAGGCAAATCAGTTTTGAGAGTTATCGTTCGAAGGTCAAAGTCACAAGGGAGTGTCAAATGTTTGGCCTTTACGCCCGCTGATGGCGCACTTGTTGCACATTCTGGGTACTCCTTTTTGCCTGATGATTGTGGTAGTTTAAATCAAAATAAAACGAAAGCCTAGGTTGGATGTTCTCTGGGATTTGGCATATGCCACCTTCCTCCATACTTGATTTGCCATTACAAACTACAGCCTCAGTTATAGCTCTCACCTTAACCCTTGTGTGGTGTTCGGGTCTGTGGGACCCATTGCCAATGTTTACCAAAAGAAAAATGATGCAGTTTATTATTATTTCAACTTCAGTCTCCTTGGCCTTGGCTCATTTTCTCTGAAGAACATACAAAATAACACATTTTTAATTACTTTACACTGTACATCCCTCCTACACGTTTATGTTACACATGTGGTGTTCGGGTCCACTGGACCCGAGGGTAATAAAAGTGTAGAGATGCTGTGTCCCTTCACTCTGTTCTCCTCCTACATGGCCTGCTGTTAGTGTGTGTGTGTGTGTGTGTGTGTGAGTTTTTTCTCTGCTCTTACTATTCACGCACACGGTTACAACAATGTTACATTTCAAGCACCGAAACCTGTCTGCTCCTACATTCCCACACATTTTACCCTCTGTCTAGCTGGAACCATTCTATATTTTCGTACACTCTCTCCCACCTGCAGATTAGGGGTGGAACACAACAAATAAATAGCTTTGTTTGTGTGGCTCTGCATTGCAGTCGATAAAGATAGCGAAAAGGGTCTCCATGCAGAGGGCCTTAGAGATGATTTTCGAAGAGATAGAAGCTTGGGAAGATAAAGAATAGGAAAATATTTTCAATTTTGAAGATCGCATTTCTGTCAATTCAGAGTCTGAGAGTGAGTTTGAAGAAGAGGATGAAATTGACCTTGAGCCAGCTCCAAAATGAGCCCGTACCAGCTTCAGGCCCCCCACAACAGTCAGCGACAGGACCAGCTCGTCAGCAGCCAGCCACAGGACCAGCTTGTCAGCAGCCAGCCACAGGCCCAGCTCATCAGGAGCCAGCCAGAGGATCAGCCCATCAGCAGCCCTCTGCAGGACCAGCCAGAGGACCAGCCAGTCAGCGGACAGCCCACCAGCAGCCAGCAAGTGGAGAAATATGGATGTCAAAGAATTGTGAAATTGAATGGTATCTTTGCCCAAAGAAAGAGCCACCCTGCAGGGCTGCCAATTTGATAGAGATGCATCCAGGGCCAACACGGATGGCAGTTACTCACGTGCAGGATATCGTGTCTTCTTTTGAACTTTTCATCCCGGATGACATCCAAAAAATCTTTCTGGATTTCACTAAAATAGAGGCAAGGCGTGTTTTTGGAAAAGGGTGGAAGGAGATGGACCAAACCCAATTACGAGCATACTTTGGGTTTCTTATCCTTGCTGGAGTTTTCAGATCTAATGGGGAATCCACAGAATCCCTGTGGGATGCAGAAACTGGCAGAGAACTTTTCCATGCCACAATGTCTCTGGAAAATTTTCACATTATTTCCAGGATTATCCGCTTTGATAACCGCGAGATGACAAACTAGCTCGATGGCAAAGAGACAATCTAGCTGCCATCAAGACAGTGTGGGACAAGTGAGTTCACTGCCTCCTCCTGTTTTACTACCCTCGCCCTAATGTCACTGTTGATGAGCAGCTGGTACCATTTAGGGGCTGCTGCCCCTTCAGGCAGTACATACCATCAAAACCCACAATATACGGAATAAAGATCTGGGCTGCCTGTGATGCTACATCATCATATGCATGGAACTGGCAAGTGTATACAAGGAGGCCAGATGGAGGAGCCCCTGAGAAGAACCAAGGGATGAAAGTTGTCCTGACATGACACAAAGACTCAATGGACACAACATCACATGCAAAAACTTTTTTACCTCACGCAAGCCGGGAGAGGAGCTCCTAAGCATATTGTTATTAACCATATATGCAGTCTTTATTGTCTGCATTTGGGATAAGGTAAACATCTGGTATTTTTACAGAAATTGTTATGGCTGTTGTTACATAGCCTATGATTTCATCATCCTTTGTGTAATTCTAATGTACAGTATGCTGCAAGTTTGATCACGAGCGTGTTCTACCTCACTCCCCCCTTCTACCCTTATAGTAGAGTAAGTCGTTCTTTCTGTTGTTCAGAGCAGGATTGTCAACTCTTTGTCCCCTATGGCTTCATTTGCGCGTCCTTCTTACAAGTTGTATCAAGCTCTGCCGGCCCCTATATAATGAGCTCAGTCTCTACATTAATTGCCACTTAGATCTACTCCTCATTTTGTTCACATCTCTGTCCTCCCCTGTACAGTTATTATTTTTGTGAGTGCTCAGGAAGTCTCCAACCATCTAGCTGCTGTGTAATTTGAGTATAAGTGTTGTTACATTTTTTCTTGTACTGTATAGCATAAGGTGTTAATTCGTAGGCCTAGTGAAGTTTTTGTGATTCATGTGTTTTTATGTCAGTCATTTTTGATAATATTTTGTATCTGTAATAATATATCTTGCATTCACTGAGCATTATCCGGTTTTCTCATTTTATCAGGGCTGACTTAAATAAATTTACTCTTGCTAATTTCGTGTTAATAGAGGCTATTGCAGTTAACCATATAATCAACCTGTTTTTTGCCATTACATTATCCTTATGAGTCCTGAATGTTTAGTTGTTAGTTTGAGCATTAAACTTTAACTTGTAATTTTACCTAACTCTTTTGTTTTGAACCTGGAACTTTGCGGGACAGTTTTCTCTGCTCCGTAACATAAATTTGGCGACCCTCTTATCAGGATATTCAGGATATTATCATAAGGATATTGCTTGATATTTTCTGACTGTGATTTATTCATGATGTCTACTATTACTACTCTTGATGAAGCCAAAGATTTTTTGTCAAATATGCAAACAGTGTGTGATGTAGAAAACAGAACAAAGAATGAACTTAAGCTTGTTGCTCAACAATTGGGAATCGTTGTTCGCTCTCATCATTCTAAAGATCAAATTGTTGACATAATTAATGAAAGCTTGTTTACTGTAACTCCTCCAAATGAGCAAACGCAGATTGAATTAGCTAAGTTACAGCTAGCCCTGCAGGAGGCCTGTGCTAAGGAGGCTGAGTTTCAGGCACGTTCTCAAGAGGCACAAACTAAACTTGCTAGGATTCAGGCAGACCATGAGTATCGCATGAAACAATGTGGAACTGGATCATCTAGCTCTGATGATTTTGATGTGGCTAAAAATGTTAAACTTGTCCCTCCTTTTAATGAATCTGATTTAACAAAGTATTTTCAGTTGTTTGAGAGGGTAGCTACAGGTTTTAATTGGCCCAAAAAGTATTGGCCAGTACTCCTTCAAACTGTTCTCACCGGTAAAGCTCAAGTAACTTATGCATCTTTGCCTCAGGATCAATTTGATAATTATGATGTAGTTAAGAGCTTGATTCTTAAGGCCTATGAGCTTGTTCCTGAAGCCTATAGAGTAAAATTTAGGACAACTTACAAGCAAGATAAGGAATCCCATGTTGAGTATGCAAAAATCAAAGAATATCTGTTAGAGCAGTGGTTAAATTCTAAGAATGTGGATTCTGATTTTGGTAAATTTAAGCAGATGATTTTGCTGGAGGACTTCAAAAGGTGTATTAATAAAGATGTAAGCCTATATCTTGATGAGAGAAGAATAGATAATTTGTCTGATGCTGCAGTTTTAGCTGATGAATATGTTCTCACTCACAAGGGATATTCTAGAGAAAAAAGGAAAGCTGAGAGCAAGTACGTTGCCTCTACTCAGAGTACAGGTAACAGGAAAGAGAATAAAGATGATGTTTCTCAGGAAGTAAATACCAGCTCCACCTCTAGATTTCAGAAAAGTAAATGTACTTATTGTAGTAAGCTTGGTCATACTACGGAGAAATGTTTCAGGAGACAGCGTGATGTGAACAAAAAGGAGTCTTTAAATATTCAGTCAATTGGTCTAGTGTCCACCCTTGAGAGTTCCCAGAATTCTTTAACCGAGTTAACTGAACCTGCTTTGAGGGGTAAATTAAATTCTCATGATAAAGCTCCTCTTTTGAGCAGTAACGTGGGTGACACTCTCAAGAGTTCATGTGCTAATTTCCTGTCTGATGGTTTGTCAGTCCTCTGGACAGTAGTAACAGGAAATCATTTAAAATATATCGTGATACAGGTGCTTGCCAATCCCTTATGCTGACCAGTGTTCTAGGCTCTAATGTTAATTTCTCTGTTGAAACTGTAACCTTACAAGGTGTAGGGAATAATTACTTCTCTGTTCCTCTGTGCAGAGTGAATTTAGAGTCTGGTTTTGTTAATGGTTCCGTTATGGTTGGGTTGGTTGAGACACTCCCAGTGTCAGGTGTAACTTTCTTTCTTGGAAGTGATATTGGTGGAAGTCAAGTGTGTCCAGCTCCTCAGTTGTCTAGTGAGCCAGTGGCTGCGACCCAGGATTGTGATGTCCCTGATGTGTTCTCTGCATGTGCTATCACTAGGGCTAAGTCTAAAGTTACTGGTGACTTAGAGGATAATGATGATGATGATGTTATCCTAGCTGACACTTTTCTTGCTAATTTGGACCACTCACCAGATGAGGCAGTACCCTGTAGTGTTGATAATTTGTCTCGTCAAGAGTTGGTTGAGTTGCAGGTTGCTGACCCTGAGCTGAAAGGTCTAGCTAACTCTGCTTGCAGTAAGGAAGAGTCAGCTGGTGCTTCTACATGTTATTATATAAAGTCAGGAGTACTTATGAGGAAGTGGAGACCCCCAACAGCATCAGCCGACTGTGAATGGGAGGTTGTACATCAAGTTGTCATCCCTCGTGTTTGTAGGCAGGATATCATTAGAGTGGCTCATGATTCCAGTTTGGCAGGACACCTTGGAGTGAGGAAGACTGTGGCACGCATTTTGAAACACTTCTACTGGCCAGGTATCTTCAGGGATGTTTCCTGGTATTGTAAGTCTTGTCACACCTGTCAAGTTGTGGGGAAGTGTAATCAGACCGAAAAGGTTGCACCTCTAGTTCCCATCCCTCCTTTTGAGGCGCCATTCACCCGTGTGTTGGTGGATATTGTGGGCCCTCTTCCTAAGACTTCTTCAGGATTTTCTTATGTGTTGACCCTGATTGATATGGCTGCTCGTTATCCTGAAGCCATTCCACTTAGAAATATCTCAGCAAAGAACGTGGTTAAGGAAATGCTAGGGTTCTTCACAAAGTTTGGTCTACCCAAGGAGGTATAGTCAGACCGGGGAAGTAATTTCATGTCAAATGTTTTCAAGCAGTCTCTGAAAGAGTTGGGCATCACCCAGATCACGTCTTCAGCTTACCATCCCCAGACCCAAGGAGCATTGGAGATATATCATCAAACACTCAAATCGATGCTCAAGAAATACTGTTTGGAACATCAGAAAGACTGGGATAAAGGTCTTCCATTCGTTGTATTTGCCGCAAGAGAATCTCCAAATGAATCACTGGGCTTCTCACCTTTTGAACTACTGTTTGGCCATGAAGTAAGAGGACCCCTTAAGTTACTCAAGGAATGCTGGCTGTCGGAGGAAGATGACGTCAACCTGCTGGAGTATGTGATGAAGTTCAAAGAACGGCTGTCCATTGTTTTACAGCTGGCGAGAGAGAATTTAGGAGCTGCTCAGGAGAAGATGAAGACTTGGTATGATAAGAAGTCCAGGTTACGCCACTTTCAGCCAGGAGATCAGGTTTTGATTCTGCTACCGGTGCATGGACAACCTCTTCAAGCCAAGTTTAGTGGTCCTTATTTCGTGGAGAAGAAACTCAGTGATGTCAACTATGTCATCGTCACACCAGATCGTAGAAAGAACAAGCAACTATGTCACATCAACATGCTAAAGTTATATCACAGGCGGGACGAAAATAACCCAGTCTGCCCTGTAGCTGTTCCACCCGAGTCTGCAAGTGAAGTTCTCCCACGCAGCATGAGCCTGAGTGATAGTTTGGGGAAGAATCCTGATATCATGAATGATCTCCAGACTAAGCTTTCTCACCTAGCTCCCGAGGAAAGGCAGGAGTTTTCAGCATTACTGCAGGAGTACCCGCAAGTGTTCCGTGCTACTCCAGGAAGAACCACTGTGTTGATGCATGATGTCGATGTTGGAGACGCAAAGCCAATTAAATTGCCTCCTTACCGTGTGAACCCAGTGAAAGTTCCTCTCATCCAGGAGGAGCTTGGCTACCTGTTGGACCACAAGATGATTGAGCCCTGTCAGAGTGAGTGGAGTTCTCCTGTCACTCTAGTTCCTAAGCCAGGTGGGTCACAGCGGCTTTGCATCGACTACAGACATGTTAATCAGATAACCAAAACAGACAATTACCCTCTCCCTCGTGTGGAAGATTGCATAGACAAGATCGGAAAGGCTAGGTACATAAGTAAGTTTGATTTGTTAAAGGGATACTGGCAAGTACCTATGACTGACCGTGCTAGGGAGATCTCATGTTTTGTAACACTAGGAAAGACTTTTGCATGTTCTGTAATGCCATATGGTATGAAGAATGCACCAGCCACATTTCAGAAGCTCATGAATGTTGTAACAGAGGGTTTGGCAGGGTGTGTTGTTTATATTGATGATGTATTAATATTCAGTGACAACTGGAAAGATCACCTATGCCATGTCAGTAAATTTCTTGAGCGTTTGGTTCAGGCTAATCTTGTAGCTAATTTATCAAAGTGTGAGTTTGGTCAAGCTAAAGTTCAGTACCTTGGGTACGTAATTGGTGATGGACATGTTGCACCACCAGGAGCTAAGGTTCAGGTTATAAGTGATCTTCCCAGACCTAAAAGTAGGAAAGAGCTACAAAGATTTTTGGGAATGGTAGGTTATTACAGGAGATTTGTTCTTAACTTTTCAATTCTTGTATCACCACTTACAGACCTACTGAAAAAGGGAGTTAAATTTGTCTGGACCGATAACTGTGAATCCTCTTTCAGCAAGCTTAAAGCTATCCTATTAAGCCAGCCAGTGCTCGCTACTCCAAATTTTGCTAAGCCTTTTAAGATGGCTGTTGACGCAAGTGATACAGGAGCTGGGGCTGTTTTGCTGCAAGAGGATGATCAGGGTATTGAGCACCCTGTATCTTATTACAGTAAGAAGTTCACTCCACCTCAAAAGAACTACTCAACTATTGAGGAAGAGCTTTTGGCCTTGATTTTGGGTCTACAGCATTTTTCATTTTATTTGTGTTCTGGTTTTGACCCCATAGTCATTATTACCGATCATAACCCACTGAAATTCTTTAGTAAGTTTAAAGATAAAAATCAGAGATTGACAAGATGGAGTCTACTTCTTCATGAGTATTCATTAGACATACTGCATGTCAAGGGGAAATAAAATGTTATTTCAGATTGCTTATCTAGACTTTAGACAGATTGTTTTAGAGTAATAAGAAATTTCCTTTGTAAATTTCTTTTTCTTTGTGGGGAGGTGTTACATAGCCTATGATTTCATCATCCTTTGTGTAATTCTAACGTACAGTATGCTGCATGTTTGATCATGAGTAAGTCGTTCTTTCTGTTGTTCAGAGCAGGATTGTCAACTCTTTGTCCCCTATGGCTTCATTTGCGCGTCCTTCTTACAAGTTGTATCAAGCTCTGCCGGCCCCTATATAATGAGCTCAGTCTCTACATTAATTGCCACTTAGATCTACTCCTCATTTTGTTCACATCTCTGTCCTCCCCTGTACAGGTATTATTTTTGTGAGTGCTCAGGAAGTCTCCAACCATCTAGCAGCTGTGTAATTTGAGTATAAGTGTTGTTACATTTTTTCTTGTACTGTATAGCATAAGGTGTTAATTCGTAGGCCTAGTGAAGTTTTTGTGATTGATGTGTTTTTATGTCAGTCATTTTTGATAATATTTTGTATCTGTAATAATATATCTTGCATTCACTGAGCATTATCCGGTTTTCTCATTTTATCAGGGCTGACTTAGATAAATTTACTCTTGCTAATTTCGTGTTAATTGAGGCTATTGCAGTTAACCATATATTTAACCTGTTTTTTGCCATTACATTATCCTTATGAGTCCTGAATGTTTAGTTGTTAGTTTGAGCATTAAACTTTAACTTGTAATTTTACCTAACTCTTTTGTTTTGAACCTGGAACTTTGCGGGACAGTTTTCTCTGTTCCGTAACACTGTATTGATTTAAAAACCCAATAATGTGGTCGGTCCACCAGACCCGCAAACATTGGCTGCGTAACAAAAATATGAACACCACACAAGGGTTAAGTGAGGCAAGCTTAATCACATAAGATCCACAACGTCATGCCCTACTCCATCGCTGATCATACAGTTCTTATACACACTACCCCTTGTCAGAACTTTTCATCACCCCTCGCCCTCCTCCCTTTTACCAATACAGTCAGTCAGGCCATCCTAGTACTAGCGAGTGAACTGTTGTTAGAAAGGCGGAACGAGGAAGCGTCTGTGCATCACCGGGTATGGCCGCTTGGTGATGATGATGCTGATGTCTGCAATCTTTATTCTATTTTTCTTTCCCTAAGTTAAAGGAATGGACATACAGTAGCTATTGCTATTGGAAGAATAAGGTAACGAAACAACGAGTCTTGAACATTTCTGACTATCTAAAACACCCTGAGACAACGCCATGTAAACAATGTCAGGAATGAGTCCATGAACCTCAGCTGTTGCATGGCGGAGATGAGGGTCGAAAACACGTTCAGCCAAAAATATTTTCGGTGAACTTTTGGATACGTGCATACTTCCGACTGCAGGCTTGCAGATACAAGCTATAGGATATGTATTATATGTTTCATGCTTCTCTCTCTCTCTCTCTCTCTCTCTCTCTCTCTCTCTCTCTCTCTCGCAATCTTTACGTGTCATCTGTTAAAAAATAATTTGTACTGCACGCCAGTTTTCATCAAGCGGTTTAATTCCAAGTGATATTGGGTTTTTGTTGGATCAGATAAGCCCTTGTCCATTGAGTTAAACATGTTTCATGTGCTGACGAAAATTATATATAAATGTCAACACGCAAAGTCGGATAAACTTCTTTTAGGTATTTGTACTCGAAGGAAAGAGTGGTGATCTCAGTGTCTACATACGTAACATGCATAGTATCGAATAATGCTGGGGACACTAAATTTTTCAATATGATGAATTCTGATTTAGTTTGGATAAGAGAAACCTTCGTAGTAGTCCAGATGTAAATGATGTTTTTCAGGATTTAAAAGCGTTTTCCACACTAACCAAACTGAACACTAGAGGAATCAAATTCAAATTCAACACCGCACTGGCATTCTTCTTCCCTCCTTCATTTCCTCCAGTGCTACTATTTTTTAGTTTACACTGTCTCCTTCACCGATGTTTTCACGCATTCATTTCTATCATCTCTTTGTTCTCTTTTCCATCGCATTCAGTTCTTCTAACCTATTTCGTAGTCAAACTTCCTGCCCCTTTGCACTCACTTTCCTCGTTCTTCCAGCTTGTATATCCATACCCTTATTCCCCCAGCTTCCCTCGTTCTGCTCCTCACTTTTGCCATACATGTCTTATATATAAATATTTTTTTAATGCTGTCAGCTGTCACTTAATCTTATGTGTAATTGTTACGTTAGCCCTTTGTGTAATCACAACCATTCCTAATGGAAATGTTTAATCTGCCTTTGGTTTATTTTCTCCAACGTTTACCATCGACGCCTTACTCGTGTATATATATATATATATATATATATATATATATATATATATATATATATATATATATATATATATATATATATATATATATATATATAACCATTATGGTCTGTTATCCTTTCCTTTCTTCCGTTATCTTTCAGGTCTTCCCTCTGTATTTTCATCCTTCAGTCAACCACTTCCTATAATGGCTTTTGCTCCTCTTCTCTCCAACACTTTACTGTTTCTCCCACCCAGATACTCATCCTTCCCACTTCCTTATTCGATATTCTTTATTAATCTTCTCTCACTTGTACTTTCCATCCATTTCTATCTCACATGTCCTTCAGGTATTCAATTTCCTGACAATAGATCCAGTCACGGTGTTCATATTTGTCATTTATCTTCATGCCTACAAGATTTCTTCTCTTCAGGTATATTCTGCACAACCCACTTTTTTTTGTTGAACATGAATGACAGATAGTTCTTCTGTCTATTATGATTGCTTGTTCTGAGCACTTCGTAGTGCAACTGATTTTAGAAACGAATTTTCATTCTTTTGCAAGTATCCCGATAATGATGCCATTTTCTACGACATTCCTGTTATCGCCTGGATTTTTTTTTTTTTTTTTTTTTTTCAGCCAGTAAGAGACCCTTCGCAGTAGAGTGGTTATTCTTCATTTATGATTATATTCTTGCTGTCGTCAGACGAGTTAATTTATTTTTTCGGACATGTCTCTCGGTGAAAGGGTTTAGGAGGGTTGCCCTGTCCTGCGCAGTTATCATATACAGTGCCTCCCTGCATGCATTTGTTTATTTTGGCTTTATACGTATACAGTATCTTCATTTTTTTTTTTTTATGTTTCCGACGCTGGTTAAAGACTCGGCCCACACTGTTAGCCCCAGCAGTTCTCCTACATGCCACATACCTTCACATGCCATCATTTCGGCACTATAACCCACAGTTCATATTGAAAGCTCGTTAGGTCTGTCTCAACCAGCACTGTCCCCATGCATATATATCGGGTTTCTCTGTCTCCATGTATATAACCCTCACCTTTTTTTTTTTTCCTTAGTCTCCATGCATATTTCTTTGTATATTGTGGCTCCACACCTACTTCATCGTTCATTCAGTATTCATGCATATCTTCCATGCATATCTCTCGATGACTCTACCTCCATATATTTTTTTGGTTTCTTCAGCCTATATGCATGCATTGCCAGCAAGTACAGAGCACTGAAGTGAATCTTTGTTTGTTGAAAGTTGCAATAACATGTACCGTACATTGCACAACTGCTCCTTCACACCACCTTCTCTCAGTTCCTATCAGGACTATAGTGTATATGTGGTCTTTTTTTTTTTTTTTTTTTATAACAGAACGGAGGAAGGAAAAACAAATGGGGAAAAAAAATAATCCATACACCAGATTACTGGTGTCCTCTGTTCATAAAATATCTGTAACAGTTAGATTTGAACAGTTGTGGGTTGAAATTTGGAGGAAAACAACTCTGGGGAAGCGAGTTCCAGAGAGATGCAGTTCGGGGAATGAAAGAATTCTGATAGGCAGAAGTTCTGCAATATGGTTGAGTGACATTCCAGTCATGAGCGCTACCAGATGCCCATGTAGCACGAGGGAAGGCATGGAGAGGTGGCACCATGGACGCAACTTCGTCTGAGCATTTGCCAAAAAAATATCTGTAAAATAATGCAAGGGAGGCAACATTCCTGTACTCTCTGGGTCATTCCTTCTTTGGCTTAATTGCAAACAACTATGATCTGAAAACACATTAACCCACGTTCTTTAGAGTTACAGTTATAGCACGCTGCTTCCCCTAACGGGTATGAGTGCTGAAACTGGTCATTTGCACACTCAAATGTTGGCGGTCATACCCCCTTGAACAATCAGTTGACCACAAAAATACTCTCCAGTCCTTTCTCCCCCCCTTGGGCAGCCACCTTGTCGTGGTGGGGGGAGCTTGCATGCCCCTGTGATCCCACAAGCCTGCCCTTGGATGTAACGACATCTGGCAGGGTCTCCCATGTGAGTAGGGTTGTGGGTGAGGGGTCTAAGCTCTGCCCGAAACGTAGGTTATCTGTATGGGTAATCGGTGCCACCCTCCAGAGGGATCGCCTCGGTGCTGTCCTGAGCTGGTTGGTTGGGTGTCTAGGCTGGTGGGTGTTGGGGAAGGGGGTCTTTGCACTGGTGGGAGCAAACTTTCATATCACGGGGTGTCCTTTTTGGGACACCCTCTGTGGACAAGGTACCCCACTCCCATCAGACTGCGCTCGGTCCCCTCACTCCCTTGTAGGCAGTTTCCCTTGGCTCCTGGTGCCAGTTTATGTTCACCAATGTATAAATGGATACACTGAACACTTCATTAACCACTCTTGTGGTCAGTGACCAGCCGCACGAGTCGGCATCAACTGCTCACTCTCTGGCCGACAACCCTGTACTCTCTGGGTCATCTGCCAAAACTGCGAATCACAATGCCCTTCCTATGGAGCTGTTACCTTGTGTTTTTGTGAATCGCTGTTATACAAAATAAATAGTCCTCAAAATGGATAATGGTACTTCCTTCGGGAACCTGAACTGTTTCCAGATTCACAGTGGTCTAGTTACATGTGGATTTACCCCCAAGGTCTCTTTGCAGGGTGATGGTTCTCTATTGCTAGAAGCCAGGAATGAAGAGGAGAGGTCGCGCATCCAGTCCCTAACTATGGTCGCTGGTTATCCTGTATCAGCCTCTCGTCACTTGGTCCTAAATCAGTCCCAAGGGGTTGTGTATTCTCGTGACTTGGTCTCATATTCTGATTCTTCCCTCCTAGAGGGGCTGGCTCCTCAGGGAGTTGTAGCAGTACAAAGAATAATGAAGAAAGTTGATGGGATTTTAACCCCCTCGCCCACTCTTATCTTGACATTTGATAGCCTTACTTTGCCGGAGGTCATCACCGCTGCATGGTGGAAGCTAAAGGTTAAACCTTATGTTCCCCAACCCAGAAGGTGCTATTACTGTCAAAGGTTTGGTCATGTTCACCATTCTTGCAGTCGGGAAGCGTCTGGCCTTCCTGAGGTTTGTGGAAATTGTGGTGAAATTTCTCATGGTATGGATGACTGTTGTCAACCCTCTAAATGTTTGAACTGTGGAGGAGCACATGCAGGCTCCTCAAGGGATTGCGAGGTATACAAGTATGAATATGAGATTATTTCTGTCTGAGCAAAGAAGAAAATTTCCTTTTCTGAGGCAAAGGCCAGGGTAAGGGAGCGGTTCATTCGCCCTGGGGTTACCTTTGCTGCTGTGTTGTCTCACCATAAAGCTACCCAGCAGGTGCCCCTGCGATCACACAATGCCCCATCAAATTCTCGGGGTTCTACTTCCCAGCCTTCTTGGCTGGGGGGTTCCACTGAGGGAGTGCAGCCTGGAAGCAGCTGTGCTTCCTTCAAGGAGGTGCCTCCTGTCTCTGGGGATGTCCCCTCTGAGGTGGTTCTTCCACCATCTAGAAGTGTCTCCTCCATCCCAGTTCCTCCAGTTCCTCCTGTGACAAACACCCGTGTCAATGCTACACCTTACTTTGACACATCCAAAACTCCTGATGTCCTTCCTGTGCAAGGTAAGTGTCGCCATGGCTCCTCACAGTGCTCAGAGAGCGAAGCACTGCTACCAAAGATCTCTGCAGTGGAACCCACTACTCCTCAGGATGCTCAGGGGTCAGGGTGAGTGCAGGCTGGGGATGGCATCTCGCTGATGACCCAGTCACCACCAGATAGTGGTGGTCCTCAGGTCATTGATGTGCCTGCTTAGCTGCATGAGGCCTTGCCCTCTCAGGATTCCAGTACTGTGGGATGCGCTACTGATCATGCCCCTTATCCTGGTGGCACTGCCTGCTCTATTCCAGCTAGGGCAGTTTGTGGTCCACCTGCCAAACCATCTCTTGCCCTGCCACAGAAGACCATTGTCCTTCCCTCTTCTTCCTCCAGGTTATCTTCAGCTGGGTGGCACACTGTACACCATAACAGTGCCAGGCAGTCTCTTTCTAAGGGTAGTTCTAAGCAGCAATCTAAATCTGCTTGCTTGTCGGGGGCAAGGTTGTCTCCCCCTCAACCTGATTCTTCCTTCGCTGCGGGTACTATGGCATTTTCAGCCAGTATATTACAATGGAATTGTCGAGGGCTGCGTGGTAATTGGGAGGAGCTGCGGACCCTCCTGGCTTATTCCGCTTTGTGCGTATGTCTCCAGGAAACTCTTGTAGGGCTTGCCACTTCTCATTCACCACCTGGGTATGATGCTTTTTACTCAGCTCCAACCAAGGATCCTGTTGGAGGTGGTGCTGTTTTGGTGAGGGCTGACATCCCTCATCGGCCAGTCCACCTCCAGTCTGACCTCCAGTGTGTTGCTGTGCGGTTGTATGCCCACCGCTGGTATACAGTTTGTTCCATTTATTTACCACCCAACACAGCAGTCAGTAGGATGGAACTTCAGAACCTGCTTGGTCAGTTACCTATGCCCTTTCTTCTCTTGGGGGACTTTAATGGTTGCCACCCTTTGTGGGGTGACTGTCTTGATAACCAACATGGGAGTTTGTTGGCATCCTTAATGGAGGATGAGGACTTGCCCTCTTCAATACTGGGGCATTTACCCATTTTCACCCCCAAACAGGTTCATTTACTGCAATTGACCTCTCTGTCTGCTCCCCTGACTGTCTCCTGGACTTTACCTGGGAGGTTATGGAGGATCTCCATGGAAGTGATCAGTTTCCCATCCTCCTTACTGCAGCAGTATCTAGTCCCTGTTCTCGTCTACCAAGATGGAGATTGGACAAGGCAGACTGGTCCCTTTTCTCTTCTCTGATTTCTGTTGATGTCTCCGTTGAAGACGTTCTACATATTGATCAGGCTGTTTCATTCTTTACCTCCCTTCTGCATTCTGCTGCCCTTCATGCTGTTCCTAAAACCTCTAGCACATATCGCTATCGACCAGTCCCATGGTGGAATGAGGATTGCAGTGTTGCTGTACGTGAGAAGAAGTTAGCTTTCTCCCGTTATCGTAGATACAGGACAGTGCATTATCTTGTCGAGTTCAAAAAGGCGTGGGCAAAGGTATGTCCGGTACTGAAACAATCTAGGCAGGACTCGTGGATGGCTTATGTATCATCTGTAAACTCAAAGACGCCAGTGTCTCAGGTATGGAAGAGGGTGTGAAAGATTTCAGGAAAATTCACCCAAGGTAGGTCCCCCGTGCTGATGTCTAATGGTGAGCCTGTTGGTGACTGCAATTGCGGCTGATATTTTTGTGTCCGCCTTGGTGGCAGTCAGTCAGAGAGGTACTAGCTCACCAATATTTGCCAGACAATGGGAGATAGACGAGGCAAGGGTACTGGACTAATGTTCAGTGAATGTGGGGTCCTACAACCTCCCTTTCTCTTGTCACGAACTCCAATCTGCTCTTTCCCTCTGCTGTAACACCTCAACAGGGCCGGATGATATTCCCTATGCAATGCTTCGACACCTGGATGATGATGCACTGTCCTTTCCCCTCAGCCTTTATAACAGTATCTGGAGGGAATCCTCTCTTCCCACCTCTTGGCATGAGACCATCGTCCTGCCATTCCAGAAGCTGGAGAAGGCAGGTTACAGTCCCATGAAGTATCGGCAAATTACCTTATCATCCTGCATGTCCAAATTATTTGAGAAAATGGTCAACACACGCCTGATGTATTTCCTAGAAAGGAATGAATGTCTTTCTCAGTGTCAGTCTGGTTTTCGAAAATGTCGTTCAACAACAGATGCACTTGTCCGTCTTGAGGCTGGAGCATGTGATGCTTTTGCTAGACAGCAGCATCTAGTGTGCATTTTCTTTGATCTAGAAAAGGCATATGATACTACATGGTGATTTGGTATCTTCCAACAACTCCATTCTTTTGGTTTACATGGCAGGCTACCCCTCTTTATATTAAATTTTCTGTGTGACCGTTCATTCATAGTTAGGGTTGGTGCCACCCTGTCTCCTTCGTACCCTCAGGAGGAAGGGATGTCTCAGAGAAATGTCCTCGGTGTGACCATTTTTGCAATAGCATTGAACGGTATAATGTCCTCTATTCCAGAAGGGGTGTCAGCCTCACTGTATGTTGATGATTTGGCTCTATGGTATGGTGCTTCCCGAATGTCCATGGCTGAATGTCGCATGCAGCTCGCTCTGGACAGGGTCTCTCGGTGGGCCACAGTGCACAGCTTCCAATTCTCCCCAACAAAGACGGTGACCTTGCATTTCTGCCGCTTGAGAGGAGTTCACCCCGACCCGGATCTCCAGTTATATGGCCACAGGGTGCGATGTGTCAATGAAACAAGGTTTCTCGGACTTGTCTTCAACAGGAGACTGACGTGGGCACCTCATACCCATTCACTACGAGTCTTTGCCTCCGTGTCCTGTCTCTCTTAAGGATCCTGTCTCACTTGTCTTGGGGTGCTGACAGAACCATCCTGCTCCGACTTTACCGTGCCTTAGTTAGGAGCAAATTGGACTATGGGTGTGTGGTGTACTCCTCTGCTACTGAGGCACGGCTGCGGCCACTAAATTCTGTCCACCATGCTGGGATTCGCCTGTCAACTGGGGCTTTCCTGTCCTCGCTGATTGAAAGCCTGTTGGTTGATGTGAACGAACCACCACTGGATCTCCGCCGGGAGTCCTTGATGGTACAGTGTTGGCACCGCCTTCACCGTCTTCCAGCCTCACTGAGTTGTCAGGCTGTCTCTGAGGTCGCTCTTCTCCCCTTTTGTGACACCCACTCTCGCTATCCACACCCGTTTGGGTACAGAGTGAGGGCTGCCATGAAGGAGTTGGGTGTCCAGTCCTCTCCTGTTTGCCCTGTGCATGTCCTCCGAGTGGCCCCCAGGCTTCTTCCAGAGGTACAACCATGTGATTACTTCCCTGAGAGGAAGGCCTCGCTTTCCTCACAGGCAGCCTTGTCTTATTTTTTAGAACATGCCTCTGCTCACAATGACTCGATCCCTGTATATACTGATGGCTCTTAATCCCGTGTGGGGACAGGCTTTGGTGTCATCTTTCGTGATTTTAGCCATGGTGGAAGTCTCCCTCCTTCTGCATTTGTTTGTACTGCTGAACTTACTGCCATTTTAGTTGTGGTTGAACTAATTTTTAGCTTTCCTCCAGCTTCTTTTACCATTTTTAGTGACTCAGCCAGTGTCCTACAAGCTTTGTCTTGTGGCTTCCCGTCACATCCCCTGGTCTTATCTGTCTTGGAGTGGCTCTTCTTATTATGTAGGTGAGGATACTCTGTACAACTGTGTTGGGTCCCTGCACATGTGGGGGTTGTGGGCAATGAGCGTGCTGACTCTTTGGTGGGAGCTGCAGCCTCTCGCCCTTCCTCTCCTCAATACCGTGTCCCATCCGAGGATTTAAGTGCAGCCACTGTGGAGGCTGTCCGTCTCTTGCTGGAAGCAGAGGTGGGATGCAGCAGGAGCTAACAAACTCCACAGCATTCGATGATCCTGGGCGATGGGGAGTATGTGGGACTGTCCCAACAGTGGCAAACAGCTTTGGCTCGTCTCCAGATCGGCCATACTAGGCTGACCCATGGTTTTTTAATGGAGAGGGCGCCCCCCTCCCTATTGTGATGGCTGTCTGGTTCCTTTGACTGTGCGGCATCTCCTTGTTGAATGCCCCATTCTTAGGGACCTTCGTCGGCAGTCCTTTTCCGGGTGCCGAGCTGGCAACGGATCGAACCTTCTTTCCTCGGTTCTTGGGGAAGAGGCTTGTGCAATGGGGGGAGGCACATTTTCTTTTGTGTTGAGTTCTGGCCTTCTACACAAGCTGTAGGGCTTTTCCATATTTTAGTTTGTATTTTAATGATAGTGTTCTCATTTTAACCCATATCTTTCCACCATGTTTTTTAGATTTGGTTTCTTTTTTTCATTTATAATGTTCATTTGTTTTATGCATTGTTTATCTCTGCTTTTTATCGTTTTTTATAAATTTTTACTTTCTTTTAATTTTATGTTTGGCTGCATATGACCTCTGCTGTTGTGCCGCCATGTCACATTTTCTTTCTTTCATTCATTCATTCCATTCCCTTCTCTTACTAATGCAAGTTTCTCCATGCTGTTGGAGTCACTGAGGAGCACGAAGGAAGAGAGGTGAGGTAACTTTTGGTGGCAGAGGGAGGCTGTATTCAGCTGTGCAGTTTGGCTGGAGACTCGGCAGTCTGCCGTGTACAGCTCCCACAGATTGCCGCCCTGCCTCCCCACTCACTGCCCCAACTTTGAAGCATGTTTCATTTCCTTGTGTAATTTGAGGCTAAAGTCCTCGGACTTGGTAAATATGTCTGTCAAAAGATGATGCATCAACCGATGCTTAGAAAGGGGCCGTGTTAGCAAGTGCGAATAGGGTGAGTGTTGTGGGGAAGAGCAGGGGGCGGAGCCAGTGGACAGAGATTTGGCACTCGTGTTCATTGATTCAAATTTGTGTGTCAACCAAGCAGTGAAGCTGAAAAAACTGAGGTAAGTGCTGGTGTGTAGGAAAATGTAGACAGGACTCACAGTTAAGTAACACGAAAAATAATACATATAAACAGGTAGCATCCAGAATATGATATAGAATTTCAATTTCATATAGTAGGAGATTTCCCATGATGAGAAAAAGTGCGTGGCAGAAGCCAGGACGTTGTTACTAATTGTTTTTATTTTTCATTCTTTGTAACAGTTATTAGCTGTTATATTTTTCTCTACTGACATTTAAGTGTATGAATTCCTATTGTTACGTCCATGTCCGACACTGCCACAGGCTGCAACAGCAGTAGTTTAGTATAGGAAGGACATTGCCCAGTGAGTTATAATTCCTAGAGGCAGTCTTTCAGTGTACAACACAGATCAGCACAGGCTCTGAATGTAAACAAGCTTTTAGCGTTTGCTGTCTTTATTTACCAAGTAATTACGCGGTATGCTCGCCAACTACGCTTCACAGATTTCACATGTACCAGAGTTATGCTAACTTCACAAGACCACAGGTCAAACTAAACTCAGACTCCTCTATTCTCTCTTCCATCCTTCGCTTCCTAGATACTGACATGATCTACCACATACTCGTAGCAGCAACAGTTTCCAAATCGGAGACATCCAAAACATCCCAGAATTTTCATACATTATGTAGCACTCAAAATTTTTTAGCATACAAACTGAAAAATAAAAAATGATTTAAGAAACAGTCACATAAATATAACAATATAGAGAAAAAGAGCACAAAATTAATGCATAACTTTACAAAATACCTCCCACAAATACCAGGCTATCTGGCAACTCCGACACATAACGGAGAAATTCAAGAATCGTTGGGAATACTCCAGAACTACTTGACTAGCTAATCTTGCATCCCAACACCATCCCCTCCCTAGTCCTTTTGACGTCCCAACAAAACTACATAATGTTTATTAATCCTCAGTCCAGACTAAACCTTAATTATACACAAAATGGTCCTCCAACTTATCAGGTCTTCTATGCTGTTTCCATTCATATCCTTGCTCCTCCACACAGTCCACTCCTGAAATGACTTGGTCCTCTTCATGATTCACTTCTTCACTTGGGAAACTGTCACCATCCTCTTGTACTTCAGCTCCTTGGTCTTCCTCAACATCCTCGGCTGGGAGTGAGCACGATTTCCCAATGACATCCCAGCTGTACTGTCATGGCCCATGGTACTGCCACAGACGATTCAAGTGTACCACATCTGGGTGAGATTTCCTGCCTCCCAGAATCTGGTATGTTACGTCTGACAAGTAGTCCATCACAGTGTAGGGTCCATTCCACAGGTTCTGCATCTTCGGTGACTGTCACTTCTGCTGAGGATTGCATAGCCAAACTTTGTTACCATCCTTGAAGCTCACCTTACTTGCCTTGGCATCTTACTTGCGTTTCATCACTTCTCCTGAAAACTTAAGGGTTCCTTGCACTTCATGTACCTCAGCCAGCCTTCCCTTAAGATGCTTCATATAGCTGGAGGTGTCTGTAGGCAGCTCCTCACCAGGTGGTCCTCCCATTACAGGTTAATTGGTAGGCATAACTCATGGCCCAACATCAATTTTGCATGGGTGAAGCAGGTAGACTTATGGGCTGCTGACCGATATTGCCATCAGGAGAGCAGGTAATTTCTGGTCCCATTCCATTTGCCCCTATATGCAGTACTTGGCCAGCTCTTGCCCTAGGGTCCAGTTGAATTTCTCCACCATCCCACCTGACTATGACCTTAGTATGGTCGTCCTGGTCTTCTTGATCCCCAGTAACTTGCAGCACTCATGGAACTCAGCAGACTCATAGTTTCTACCTTGGTCTGAATGTAGCTCTTGTGGCATCCCAAAATGACAGAAAAACTGGCCAACCAACACGTGAGCCACAACTGCAGCCTCTTGATCGGGGATAGCATAGGCTTCTGGCCACTTTGTGAAGTAGCCTATGGTGACACATCTATATCGCTTTACTCTTTCAGTGAGTGGCAGCGGTCCAGCAATGTCCACCACGACTCTTTCCATTGGTGTACCCGCTTGATACAGCTGAAGAGGGGCACAACCACGTTTCTTGAGTCACTTCATGGCACACCATACATCACAGGCCCGACACCACTTTTCAACATCCTGCCTCATGCCAGTCCAGCAGAATCTCAGTCACAGCTGACTTAGAGTTTTTTTTCACTCCTAGTTGGCCACTAGTGATCTGGTTATGGGACTCATCCAAGATATCAAATCTCATTTCTCTGGAACCACCAGTTGCCAATACTTGTTGAGGCCATTGGGTGTCTCCCACTGATGCCCCAGTAATCCATTATTCAAATGAAGAAGGTCCCATTGACTCCAGCAACTCCTAATCCCAGGGCAGAACCTGGAAACCTCTTCCCAAGATGGTCACACTGTACTCTGCTGCAGCCACTCTAGCACTGGTTGTAAATCTGAATCCCCCATATACATCCTCTTCAGGACTTTTTCATCTGACACTGATCCTGTCACTGCAGTAGGGGTGCATTTCTTGCTACAATCTTCTTTCATACTACACTGCTTGCAGACTTGGTCACAAAGCTAACGACTCAGGCTGTTGGCATTGCCATGTACCTGCCCAGGACGGTCCTGCACCTCATTGTTGTGCTGGTCCAGCTTCCCAAGTCAGCATGCTAGTTGTCCTTCCGGATTCTTTAATGTCTTCAGCCACTTCAGTGCAGCATGGTCTGTCCTGATAATGAAGTAGGACCCATACAGTTAGAGATGGAAGAAATCAAGGCTCTTTATCACTCCCAAGAACTCCTTATGGGTCACACAGTAGTTCTGCTCTGGTGGGCTGAGCTTCTTGCTGTAATACGCCGCCACATACTCTTTGTCATCCTTCTGTGACAGGACTCCACCATTACCTTAGTCACTAGCGTCACAGTCCAGGAGGAATGGCTGACTCTGATCTGGATACGGCAACACTGGAGAGCTTGCCAATGCATGCCTGAGTTCATCAAAAGACTTCTGAGACACTGCAGTCCATATCAACTTCCGCCCCTTCGCCAACAACTTGTACAGAGGTGCAACTATCGTTGGAAAGTCCTTGACAAAACGCCGATAATAGGACACTCCATGGTTCCTTCACACAAGATGGAACTAGCCAGTTTTTCACAGCTGTCACTTTCGTCGGATCAGTACAGACACCGCCCTTGCCTACAATGTCTCCCAGGTACTTTACTTCCTTCTGCAACAACTAGCACTGCTTGGGCTTCAGCTTGAGGTGTGCTGCTTAAAGGGCATCAATTCATTTTTTTTGGTTGAAAAGGAAATTATGCATCAATTTACATGAAATTTTACTGGTTAATAGCTGTATTTGGCAAAACTAATCCCTGAGCTTTATTTGTAAATGATTGATTTAATCACTGATATTTTAAAAATGATTATTTGTTTACTCACCTAGGAGCAGTAGTCAGTGAAAGTTATAGCTGTATTTGGCAGAACTAATCCCTGAGCTTTATTTGTAAATGATTAATTTAATCACTGATATTTTAAAAATGATTATTTGTTTACTCACCTAGGAGCAGTAGTCAGTGAAAGTTAGGTTAAATTTATTAAGATTTTACTTTTTTTTTTTTCTTTTTGTCATGTATCGTCCTGAAACTTTCTACACGCTTAAGTAGGTATCATAGCTACTATCCAGTAAAGTTTCATGTAGGTTGATGCATAATTTCATTTTCAGCCAAAAATCTGAACTGACGCCCCTTAAATCCTGTTGAACACCTCTGACAGCCCCTCCAATTCCTGGTCGAAAGTCTGACCAAACACAATTACATCATCAAGATAGATGAAAGCTGTCAGCCAACGTAAGCTTTCCAGTACTTGATCCATGAGATGCTCAAAAGTAGTGGGGGCGAAATAGCATCACTTTGAACTGCCATAAGCCCTGTCCGTATGAAAAGGCTGTTTTCCCCTTGTTCTTTTCTGCAACCTTGACCTGGTGATATCCTGCTTCCCTATCTAGGGTGGAGAGCCACTTGGCACCTGACAGAGCATCCAGCGTGGCATCATATATGGAACATCGTATGTAACTCATGGGATAAGTGCATATCTAAGACCCCTCAAAAACCAATATCACCTGGAATAAAGGCGCTTCATGAAAACTGGCGTGCCCTAAAAATTACTTCGTTTTTATAAATGACATTTAAAGATTAACCAAGAAGAGAGAGAGAGAGAGAGAGAGAGAGAGAGAGAGAGAGAGAGAGAGAGAGAGAGAGAGAGAGTTGAAACCTTATAATACGTCTCCCATAGTCTGTATCTGCATACCTGCAATCAGAAGTATGCACTGATCCAAAAGTTCGCCGAAGATTTTTTTGGCTAAACGGTTTTTAGACCCACATCTCCGCCATGCAACAGCAGAGGTTCACGGATGAATTCCTGGCATTGTTTACATAGTGTTGTCTCAGGCTGTCTTAAATGGTTAGAAATTTTCATGAAGTGTTGTTTCGTTAACATATTCTTCCTGTGGCAATAGCTATGTTCATTTCTTCAACTTACGGAAAGAAACAGTAGAATAATTATTGCAGACATCATCACCATTCACCGATACCTGGTGCTGCACAGACGCATCCTCTTTCCCTAGATGTTAGGTTTGCTCCTTTCTAACAACAGTTCAGGCGCTAGTACTAGGATGGTCTGACTGACGGTATTGGTAAGAGGGAAGGAGGGCGAGAGGTGAAGAAGAGACGGGTAGAATGTTTAAGGACTATATGGTCAGCCATGAAGTATGGCATAAAGTTGTGAATCTTAGGTGACTAAACTTGCTTCATTAAATGTGACATCTACAATTCAGGCTTTAGTTGTTGGTAATGGCAAATCAAGTACTGAGGAAAGTATCATATCCCAAGTCCGAGAGAACATCCAACTTAGGGTTTCATTTTGAGTCTAAATTAAACGAACAAAATTATCAGGCAAAAAGTACCCAGAATGTGCAACAACCGCGCCATCAGTCGGGGTGAAGGCTAAACATTTGACACTCCCCAGTGACTTTGACCTTCGAACAATTGCTATCAAAATCGCTTACCTTATCCTTGTTTGACCTTTGGTCCTTATACCATGTTTGGTCCAATAATATACAAAATGTTTAAGGTGACCTTGTGGTGTGACTTTCCTCTTTGATATTGATCTTTGAATTTTCTTACAAAAAAAAAAAAAAAACTTTCATTACGATGAAGACTTTACTTTTGAAGATAAACTTGCAATATAGCCTTGATTTTAAACCCGTTCCTCGTTCGTTGTGTCATTCTCAAGTTTCAACCTTTCCTCCAAGTTTGCGTCAGAAGACATAAAACGAATTTATCTTTGTTCACACACACACACACACACACACACACACACACACACACATACATACATACAGAGAGAGAGAGAGAGAGAGAGAGAGAAATATGAAGGTTACAATAATAAGGCCTTACTTTTTACAAAACAATACCAAGATAATGTAACTCTTATCCTCGTATATAGCCTTATAAAGCCCCCACCATCAGTCCTCTAGGTGACAACCAAGCGAGGTTCCTAGAACCACTGTCTGAATCACTTCTTCAGCACTTCTGCAACATTCTCGGCTTTTCCTCTCTCACTCTGTTGAACACCATCTCTCCTTCTGTAAACCTTACCTTCTCTCCCTGACTGAGACTCAGCTTTCTGAGGCGACTAAAGAGAAACCTATTCTGTATTCCCCCGCTTTCTCTATATACACTCATTTCAAAGCCAAAGGCGGCTGTTGTGTATATGTATACAAAAACATACCTTGCTCTTGTGTTCCTGAACTTGAATCTTCTGAATTTTCTACTCTCTGGTTACTGCTGTCCTGTCATTCACTGGCTAAATATGTCTTTGCTGTTTACTCATCCCCTAACTCTACTATGAAAAATTCTTCGACTATCTTACTTCTAAGATGAAACACATCCTATCAGTCAATCCATTCTGTGAAATCTCCAGGTTAGGATACTTCAATGTTCATCACCACCTTTGGCTCTCCTTTCCTTTTGCTGATCCACCTGGTGAACAAGCCTACATCTTTTCCATCTTTAATGACCTACAGCAGATTGTACAGCACCCTACCGTATCCATGACCATTTTTGGGGAGAGTTCCAACATACATGACCTCTTCTTTACAACAAATCAATATGGTTACACTGTTAATCTTTTCTCTCTGTTGGGCTCCTCCAATGACAATCTTGTCACCTTAACCTATCGCATCGGTCCAGTAAAGCTCTTGGACCCTCCCAAGAAGTGACGGCTGTGACACTTTGGAGATGCTGATTGGGAGCCCCAGAGACAGTACTTCATTGATTTTCCTTGGAATGATCATTGCTTCCAGGGCCGAGAGCCATCCGAGTGTGCCCTGCACATTACGGAGGTTAATCTCTTGGGCATGGAAGCATACATTCTTGTCTCATCTCCTATAACTAATGCAAACAAAACCTTGGTTGAATCTTGCATGTTCTAATGCTGTCCACAGCAAGAAGGCCTACAAAAGGAACCGGAGCCTAGTCACCCCTTAATCTCATCTCTCTTATGTTTCTGCCCAGAACTGTGCTTAGTCTGTTCTTCGCTCTGCTAAAAATAATTCCATTCGTACTAAGTGCTCGCAACTCTCCAACTCAATTTCTTCCCGCTTTTTCTGGCACCTTGCCAAAAGTCTTTCAAACAACTCTACCTCATCACTCTTCTTTTCCCATTCTGATGGCTCTATAGCTATTTCTTCTACTGATAAAGCAGAACTCTTCGCACAGACTTTCTTCTCCAATTCTACCTTAGACGATTCCGGTGTTGTTTCTCCATCACTTCCTCCTTCAGACTTCATCATGGCTGACATTAAAAATTTTTTAGTTGATGTATTTTCATCCATCACTGGCCTCAGTCTAACAAGACACATAGGCCTGATGTGGGTCCTCAAGAACTGTGCTTCTGTGCTTACACCCTGCCTAGGTAAACTCCTCTTTGTCTGTTAACTTGTACCTTTCCTTCTTGCTGAAAGTTTGCTCTCATTCAGCCAGTCCCAAAGAAGGGTGACCATTCCCATCCCTCTACCTATCGCCCAGTAGCTTTAACATTCTGTGTTTAAAAAATTTTCGAGTCTATTGCTAACGAAAAAAATTAAATCATTTTTCCTTTTACAATCTTCATTCTGATCGTCAGTATTGGTTCCGCCAGGGACGCTCCACTGGCGATCCTCTCATCCATGTTTCAGACACCTGATCATCCTCCTTTCGTGACTTTGGCGAAAACATTGCCATTGCCCTTGATCTAAATGCTTTCGACCGAGTCTGCCATAAATCTTTAATTTCCAAACTGCCCTCTTACGGTTTATATCCTTATATATGTGCCTTCATGTCTAGCTTCCTTTCTGGTAGTTCTATAGCAGCTGTTGTAGTCAGCCATCGTTCTTCTAGAGCTATCAATGGTGGTGTTCCTCAGAGCTCTGTCCTATCACAAACGCTTTTCCATTTATTCATCACTGGCCTTCCAAGCTGTACATCTAACCCTATCCAGTCATATGCTCTTGACTCCATCCTTCACCTTTCCATTCGCTTCCCACAGCATCCACCTCGGGAGTTACTTCAATAAACAAGAAATGAGGCTGACACAATGTCTGGCTTGGCTGGAGTTACTTCAACAAACAAGAAATGAGGCTATGGCACACTTAATGTCTGGCTTGGCTCATATCACAGGTTGGGATGGGAGTGATCTTGTTGTTTTATTGCATCAAAAAATCAGTTCGTACAATTATCAACCAGAAAAAGTTTCCCACACGGGTTTCCTCTAATTTTAAACAAGGTCCAAATCAATCCTGCACTATCATCAAACATAATTGGGGTTTCATTCTTTCGGAATTTATCTTGGTAAGATCATATTACCTCTCTTGTAAAAACTGCTTCCAAGAGATTAGGTGTCCTAAGCCGACTCCATGCCTTCTTTCCCCCTGCACAGCTGTTGACTTTATACATGGGTTTTACGTGCCCCTGTGTAGAGTACAACTCTTACGTGTAAGGATGCTCCCCACATATAGCTCTTCTCAACAAGGTGGAGTCTTTGGCTTTTTGTCTCGTTAACTTCCCTCTTCGTACTGTCTCCCTTTAACCTCAGTCTCTTTGCCGCACTGTTACATCTTTATCTCTTTTCTGTTGCTACTTCTATGGTCACTGCTCCTCTGAACTGTCTGCTTGCCTCCCTCCACCATTATGGCTGGTGCGTAGCACCCGTCTAACAACAAACTCTCATCTCTTTTCTGTCCAACTCTATAATGGAAGTGATAACCATTACTCACTGCCCTTCATGTATTCAACAGGTCAACTCTGGAAGTATCTCCCTCTGTCCGTATTTCTTTCTGCCTATGATCTCAAGTCTTCCAAACTCAGTTTATCCAGGCATCTCGAAATGCACTGATCTTGAATTTGTTTTTGTTTTTTTTTTCTTGGAGGGAACAATTTAGGGGCTCCTGGCCTTTGCTTCATTCTTCCTTGCACACACACACACACACACACACACACACACACACACACACACACACACACACACACACACACACACACACACACACACACACACACACACACACACACACACACACACCGCTCGCTGGCACAGTGGTAACGTTCCCGCTTGCCAACTGGTGGACGGGAGTTCGCGCCTCGCTCAGGTTGCGAAAAGTTTCACTGACGAAGTGGGTGGTTACTGTCCCCCTTAAGCAAGGGGACGGATGTGTGCGTGTGTGAAGGTCACAGCCTTGCCCTTAGATCGGACTATATGAGCTCTCAGCTCCCTTCCGGGAGGGTAAAAGCTGACAATCACGACCATCAAGTGATCCTGACCGACCCGGTGAATTACACACACACACACACACACACATATATATATATATATATATATATATATATATATATATATATATATATATATATATATATATATATATATATATATATATATATTGTTACGGAACAGAGAAGAATAATGTACACTTTAAGTGAGAATACTAAAAGTCACTACTGTCCCGTAAAGTTCCAGGTTCAAAACAAAAGAGTTAGGTAAAATTACAAGTTAAAGTTTAATGCTCAAACTAACAACAAAACATTCAGGACTCATAAGGATAATGTAATGGCAAAAAACAGGTTAAATATATGGTTAACTGCAATAGCCTCTATTAACACGAAATTAGCAAGAGTAAATTTATCTAAGTCAGCCCTGATAAAATGAAAATACACCGTGTAATGCTCAGTTAATGCAAGATAAATTATTATAGATACAAAAATTATCAAAAATGACTGACAAAAAGAACCTTTACATAAATCACAAAAAAACCTCACTAGGCCTAAGAATTAACCCTATGCTACACAGCACAAGAAAAAATGCAACAACAGTTATACTCAAATTACACAGCTGCTAGATGGTTGGAGACTTCCTGAGCACTCACAACAATAACTGTACAGAGGAGGACAGAGATGTGAACAAAATGAGGAGCAGATCTAAGTGGCAATAATGCAGAGACTGAGCTCATTATATAGGGGCCAGCAGAGCTTGATACAACTTGTAAGAAGGACGCGCAAATGAAGCCTAGGGGACAAAGAGCTGACAATCCTGCTCTGAACAACAGAAAGAACGACTTACTCTACTATAACGGTAGAAAGGGGGGACTGAGGCAGAACACGCTCGTGATCAAACAGGCAGCACACTGTACGTTAGAATTACACAAAGGATGATGAAATCATAGGCTATGTAACACCTCCCCACAAAGAAAAAGAAATTTACAAAGGAAATTTCTTATTACTCTAAAACAATCTGTCTAAAGTCTAGATAAGCAATCTGCAATAACATTTTCTTTCCCCTTGACATGTTGTATGTCTAATGAATACTCCTGAGGAAGTAGACTCCATCTTGTCAATCTCTGATTTTTATCTTTAAACTTACTAAGGAATTTCAGTGGGTTATGATCGGTATAAATGACTATGGGGTCAAAACCAGAACACAAATAAAATGAAAAATGCTGTAAACCCAAAATCAAGGCCAAAAGCTCTTTCTCAATAGTTGAGTAGTTCTTTTGAGGTGGAGTGAACTTTTTACTGTAATAAGATACAGGATGTTCAATACCCTGATCATCCTCTTGCAGCAAAACAGCCCCAGCTCCTGTATCACTTGCATCAACAGACATCTTAAAAGGCTTAGCAAAATTTGGAGTAGCGAGCACTGGCTGACTTAATAGGATAGCTTTAAGTTTGTTGAAAGAGGATTCACAGTTATAGGTCCATGCAAATTCAACTCCCTTTTTCAGTAGGTCTGTAAGTGGTGATACAAGAATTGAAAAGTTAAGAACAAATCTCCTGTAATAACCTATCATTCCCAAAAATCTTTGTAGCTCTTTCCTACTTTTAGGTCTGGGAAGATCACTTATAACCTGAACCTTAGCTCCTGGCGGTGCAACATGTCCATCACCAATTACGTACCCAAGGTACTGAACTTTAGCTTGACCAAACTCACACTTTGATAAATTAGCTACAAGATTAGCCTGAACTAAACGCTCAATAAATTTACTGACATGGCATAGGTGATCTATCCAGTTGTTACTGAAGATTAATACATCATCAATATAAACAACACACCCTGCCAAACCCTCTGTTACAACATTCATGAGCTTCTGAAATGTGGCTGGTGCATTCTTCATTCCATATGGCATTACCGAACATGCAAAAGTCTTTCCTAGTTTTACAAAACATGAGATCTCTCTAGCACGTTCAGTCATAGGTACTTGCCAGTATCCCTTTAACAAATCAAACTTACTTATGTACCTAGCCTTTCCGATCTTGTCTATGCAATCTTCCACACGAGGGAGAGGGTAAATGTCTGTTTTGGTTATCTGATTAACACGTCTGTAGTCGATGCAAAGCCGCTGTGACCCACCTGGCTTAGGGACTAGAGTGACAGGAGAACTCCACTCGCTCTGACAGGGCTCAATCATCTTGTGGTCCAACAGGTAGCCAAGCTCCTTCTGGATGAGAGGAACTTTCACTGGGTTCACACGTTAAGGAGGCAGTTTAATTGGCTATGCGTCTCCAACATCGACATCATGCATCAACACAGTGGTTCTTCCTGGAGTGGCACGGAACACTTGCGGGTACTCCTGCAGTAATGCCGAAAACTCCTGCCTTTCCTCGGGAGGTAGATGAGAAAGCTTAGTCTGGAGATCATTCATGATATCAGGATTCTTCCCCAAACTATCATTCAGGCTCATACTGCATGGGAGAGCTTCACTTGCACACTCGGGTGGAACAGCTACAGTGCAGACTGGGTTATTTTCGTCCCGCCTGTGATATAACTTTAGCATGTTGATGTGACAAAGTTGCTTGTTCTTTCTACGATCTGGTGTGGCGATGACATACTTGACATCACTGAGTTTCTTCTCCACGAAATAAGGACCACTAAACTTGGCTTGAAGAGGTTGCCCATGAACCGGTAGCAGAACCAAAACCTGATCTCCTGGCTGAAAGTGGCGTAACCTGGACTTCTTATCATACCAAGTCTTCATCTTCTCCTGAGCAGTTCCTAAATTCTCTCTTGCCAGCTGTAAAGCAGTGGACAGCCGTTCTTTGAACTTCATCACATACTCCAGCAGGTTGACGTCATCTTCCTCCGACAGCCAGCATTCCTTGAGTAACTTAAGGGGTCCTCTTACTTCATGGCCAAACAGTAGTTCAAAGGGTGAGAAGCCCAGTGATTCATTTGGAGATTCTCTTACGGCAAACACAACGAATGGAAGACCTTTATCCCAGTCTTTCTGATGTTCCAAACAGTATTTCTTGAGCATCGATTTGAGTGTTTGATGATATCTCTCCAACGCTCCTTGAGTCTGGGGATGGTAAGCTGAAGACGTGATCTGGGTGATGCCCAACTCTTTCAGAGACTCCTTGAAAACATTTAACATGAAATTACTTCCCCGGTCTGACTGTACCTCCTTGGGCAGACCAAACTTTGTGAAGAACCCCAGCATTTCCTTAACCACGTTCTTTGCTGAGATATTTCTAAGTGGAATGGCTTCAGGATAACGAGTAGCCATATCAATCAGGGTCAACACATAAGATAATCATGAAGAAGTCTTAGGAAGAGGGCCCACAATATCCACCAACACACGGGTGAAAGGCGCCTCAAAAGGAGGGATGGGAACTAGAGGTGCAACCTTTTCGGTCTGATTACACTTCCCCACAACTTGACAGGTGTGACAAGACTTACAATACCAGGAAACATCCCTGAAGATACCTGGCCAGTAGAAGTGTTTCAAAATGCGTGCCACAGTCTTCCTCACTCCAAGGTGTCCTGCCAAACTGGAATCATGAGCCACTCTAATGATATCCTGCCTACAAACACGAGGGATGACAACTTGATGTACAACCTCCCATTCACAGTCGGCTGATACTGTTGGGGGTCTCCACTTCCTCATAAGTACTCCTGACTTTATATAATAACAAGTAGAAGCACCGGCTGACTCTTCTTCACTGCAAGCAGAGTTAGCTAGACCTTTCAACTCAGGGTCAGCAACCTGCAACTCAACCAACACTTGACGAGACAAATTATCAACACTACGGGGTACTGCCTCATCTGGTGAGTGGTCCAAATTAGCAAGAAAAGTGTCATCATCATTATCCTGTAAATCACCAGTAACTTTAGACTTAGCCCTAGTGACAGCACATGCAGGGAACACATCAGGGACATGACAATCATGGGTCGCAGCCACTGTCTCACCAGACAACTGAGGAGCTGGACACACTTGACTTCCACCAATATCATTTCCAAGTAAGAAAATTACACCTGACTTTGGGAGTGTCTCAACCAACCCAACCATAACGGAACCATTAACAAAACCAGACTCTAAATTCACTCTGCACAGAGGGACAGAGAAGTAATTATTCCCTACACCTTGTAAAATTACAGTTTCATCAGAGGAATTAACATTAGAGCCTAGAACACTGGTCAGCATAAGGGATTGGCAAGCACCTGTATCACGATATATTTTAACTGATTTCCTGTCATTACTGTCCAGAGGACTGACAAAACCATCAGACAGGAAATTAGCACATGAACTCTTGAGAGTGTCACCCACGTTACTGCTCAAAAGAGGAGCTCCATCATGAGAATTTAAGTTACCCCTCAAAGCAGGTTCAGTTAACTCAGTTAAAGAATTATGGGAACTCTTAAGGGTGGACACTAGACCAATTGACTGAATATTTAAAGACTCCTTTTTGTTCACATCACGCTGTCTCCTGAAACATCTCTCCGTAGTATGACCAAGCTTACTACAATAAGTACATTTACTTTTCTGAAATCTAGAGGTGAAGCTGGTATTTACTTCCTGAGAAACATCATCTTTATTCTCTTTCCTGTTACCTGTACTCTGAGTAGAGGTAACGTACTTACTCTCAGCTTTCCCTTTTTCTTTAGAATATCTCTTGTGAGTGAGAACATATTCATCAGCTAAAACTGCAGCATCAGACAAATTATCTATTCTTTTCTCATCAAGATATAGGCTTACATCTTTATAAATACAACTTTTGAAGTCCTCCAGCAAAATCATCTGCTTAAATTTACCAAAATCCGAATCCATATTCTTAGAATTTAACCACTACTCTAACAGATCTTTGATTTTTGCATACTCAACATGGGATTGCTTATCTTGCTTGTAAGTTGTCCTAAATTTTACTCTATAGTCTTCAGGAACAAGCTCATAGGCCTTAAGAATCAAGCTCTTAACTACATCATAATTATCACATTCATCCTGAGGCAAAGATGCATATGTTACTTGAGCTTTACCGGTGAGAACAGTTTGAAGGAGTACTGGCCAATACTTTTTGGGCCAATTAAAACCTGTAGCTACCCTCTCAAACAACTGAAAATACTTTGTTAAATCAGATTCATTAAAAGGAGGGACAAGTTTAACATTTTTAGCCAATCATCCGAGCTAGATGATCCAGTTCCACCTTGTTTCATGCGATACTCATGGTCTGCCTGAATCCTGGCAAGTTCAACTTGTGCGTGTATCTGTGCCTCCTGAATACGAGCCTCCGCCTCCTTAGCACGAGACTCCTGCAGGGCTAACTGTAACTTAGCTAATTCAATCTGCGTTTGCTCATTTGGAGGAGTTACATTAAACAAGCTTTCATTAATCATGCCAACAATTTGATCTTTAGAATGATGAGAGCGAACAGCAATTCCCAATTGTTGAGCAACAAGCTTAAGTTCATTCTTTGTTCTGTTTTCTACATCACACACTGTTTGCACATTTGACAAAAAATCTTTGGCTTCATCAAGTGTAGAAATAGTAGACATCATGAATAAATCACAGTCAGAAAATATCAAACAATATCCTTATGATAATATCCTGAATATCCTGATAAGAGGTCGCCAAATTTATGTTACAGAACAGAGAAGGATAATGTACACTTTAAGTGAGAATACTAAAAGTCACTACTGTCCCGTAAAGTTCCAGGTTCAAAACAAAAGAGTTAGGTAAAATTACAAGTTAAAGTTTAATGCTCAAACTAACAACTAAACATTCAGGACTCATAAGGATAATGTAATGGCAAAAAACAGGTTAAATATATGGTTAACTGCAATAGCCTCTATTAACACGAAATTAGCAGGAGTGTATTTATCTAAGTCAGCCCTGATAAAATGAAAATACACCGGGTAATGCTCAGCTAATGCAAGATAAATTATTACAGATACAAAATATTATAAAAAATGACTGACAAAAAGAACCTTTACATAAATCACAAAAAAACCTCACTAGGCCTAAGAATTAACCCTATGCTACACAGCACAAGAAAAAATGCAACAACAGTTATACTCAAATTACACAGCTGCTAGATGGTAGGAGACTTCCTGAGCACTCACAACAATAACTGTACAGGGGAGGACAGAGATGTGAACAAAATGAGGAGCAGATCTAAGTGGCAATAATGCAGAGGCTGAGCTCATTATATAGGGGCCAGCAGAGCTTGATACAACTTGTAAGAAGGACGCGCAAATGAAGCCTAGGGGACAAAGAGCTGACAATCCTGCTCTGAACAACAGAAAGGACGACTTACTCTACTATAACAGTAGAAGGGGGGGACTGAGGCAGAACACGCTGGTGATCAAACAGGCAGCACACTGTACGTTAGAATTACACAAAGGATGATGAAATCATAGGCTATGTAACAAAATATATATATATATATATATATATATATATATATATATATATTGTATATAGATAGATAAATAGATATAGATAGATAGACAGATAGATATAGTCATATAGGTGTTAGTAAAGTCCTTAGGTGGTTTTAAATATTTATTTAACCAAAACCATTAGGGATAGAATGATGTGTTTTTTTGGCATAATATGGAGTTTCTTATGTGAGTTGCAAAAGTTCAATGTGGGCTCCTTTTGTGGCTCTCGGCACATCCAACCGACGATCTATTTCATACCATGTGACAACCAGCATATCACCGGTGACCTTAAGTATGGCTTCCGTTATCCATTCACGAAGGATGTCGATGTTTGGAACAGGTGATCTGTAGACTTCAACATTTAAATTGCCCCAAACGAGGAAATCTAAGAGGGTAACATCAGGAGACTGAGGTGCCACGATATCGGCCCATTACGCCCAATCCACCTACCTGGAAACTTCTTGTTGAGCACTGGCACACATCTAAACTCCATTGTGAGGGCACCCCATCTTGTTCGAAAATTATGCCCGGTTGCAATTCTTCCACCTGTGGGACTGCAAAGTTCTCCACCATGTCATGATACACAATCCCTTCCTGATACACAATCCCTATCACAGTTTGTTCATGAAAGAAAAATGGCCCTATTACACTATCGTGCATTAGCCTGCACCTAACATTAACCTTTGGGCTATCTCGCACAAACTCTCAGTACTCGAGTGGGTTTTCGGATCCCCAAAGACGCATATTATGTTGGCTGACTCTCCCACATACGTGAAACGTAGTTTCATTGGTGAAGGTAACTCTTCTTAAGTAATTGGCATAATTTTAATTTGAGTTGAGCATGGAGCCGAACTCATAACAACGCGGTTTGTCATTCATTCTAGTGCCTGGACTATTTGCACTTTATATGCACGATAACAATCTCTTATGCAAAATCTTACGTACGGACATGGGTCGCACTCCCGGCTCTGTCATAGCTTTACGAATAGATTTTCGTGGGCTACGCAAAGTACTTTCCCTCACGGCATCAACAGACTCCTCAGAGAGGCTTGGACGTCCACTTTAACCCGTAAACCCCGACTATGCCCAGTTGGTCACTCAGTAGGCGACATCGACTATGCCCGATTGGGTCGCTACCTGTCTTGTCAAAGTGAGATAAATATTTGGCCGGTGACACCTGGGAAATCCACACTACCTGAGAATGACCCATGACACCCTATCGTGTTCAGTGACCCAGCGACCACCATGAGAGGTGGAAGTGTTGACAGGTCTCTGTCCACGGGGGGCACAGTAATTCCAGAGGAGGACTTGCATCTCTCGAAAAGGATAAAAAAGAAGCATGCTGTGCGGTGTTTGGATTTTGTGAATGAGCCTCCTCCCCTGTACCATCCCACCGACGACATTCCAACATCTAATTGGGCCGGAAGGGAAGGGAAAAGCCAGAAGGGGATCAAGCAAAGCCGCCCTGGTGAGCATTGCACATAAATTCATTTTCTCTCTAAAATCAATGGTTTATAAAATATAATGAATATAAGAGTACTGATGACTTAAAAAATAACTAACGCAACATTTGGGGAGTCGCATCAAAGGCCTTACTCATCATGTATAATAATATAATGACATAATAGTTACACTGTACTTTGAGTAAATAAAGTATCAGTGCATATTTGGGGCGAAGCAATATGAAACCACGCACGAAGACGCTGATATATGCGTGGCACCAAATGGACGCCAGACTTAACATTTCGGTGAACATCGGTCACCCCTTGCACTGATACCCTTTTTTTTTTTTTTTTTTTTTTTTACCTATAGTACAATGTACGTATTCGATGCACAAAAGCCATTTTTGAGGAATGACTTCCGCTAGTGACTGTTTTCTGCACATAAAACTAGCATCTCCATAAAGAATCAAAATATTTAAAGATTACACCATCAATCTTTTGCAAAAAAATATATATATATCTTTATATAACTAACCTGGAGAAGGTGCGAATGTGTGAAGAAGAGGTCAGGCAATCAAGGGATTAGTTTTGGAGTGGGAGAGAATGTATAGGTCCAGAAGGGGGACAACTGAATGTCAGACAATTACCTATACATGTGTACATGCATAATGACCTGTACTTATACTATTACTGTGCCTATAGCTGTACTGATAAAGTTGAAAAATTCGGTTGGATCGTTGTAAGATGAAAATATCTCTCTCACACACTCACACAGTTCCCAGTCATTACCTGCCACCCCATCCCAATCCGCTCTCTCTATAGTATCTCTGACAATACGTACTTTGTGTACTGTTTTCATATCAAAATAGCTCTTTGGGAAAACGAAACATGATGTACCTTGATATGTAATGATATAGTTGAAGAATAGCTGGTATCTGAGTAAAATATTGTATGTAAAAAACAAAAGCTAAAATTTCTGTACTGTGAAGTGAAGCATAATACGGAGTAAGTATCTGAACCCGAGAGAGAGAGAGAGAGAGAGAGAGAGAGAGAGAGAGAGAGAGAGAGAGGTGGGGGGCGGGAAGGGGAAGAAAAGCAAGGGAGAGAGGGAGGGGATGACAAGGAGGTGCTAGGAGGGTAAAGAAGATTAGGTGTGAGGGGATAATCGGACAAGAGGGTGAGGTGGATCTGTTTGAGAGACGGAAGAGGTAATAACGAAAAAAAAAAGAGCAACGAGTAAATGGAACACGAGTAAAATATTAAAACATGCCAGGAAGGAAAGGGCATGTATCAACATACTGATTTTTTTTTTTTTTTTTTGGGGGGGGGATGTGGTGGACAGTAAGGGCAATGGTGAAATAATGGCAACTGCAAATATGCGAGAATGATAAAGTAGTTTTTTTTTATTTTTTTTATTCAGAACTGCTGAGTGTTTTATTACGAAAGTATATAAAAAGAGATAGAAAGGTAAAGTGGATGGAGAGAGAGAGAGAGAGGGGAGGGAGGGAGAGAGAGGCAGGTAGGACTCAAAGGAAAGGAAAGCAAGCAGCAACGGACTCAGACAGGCTGCAAACAGGAAAGACAGGCTCTAAACACTGGAGGATACAAATAATAATAACGATGGTATTCATAATGATGATGGAAACAATAATAATAATAATAGTTGTAATAATATCAGAACAAGTTACAGGGAAAAAGCTGGGAACATTGATGAAAAGAATAATAGAAAATGGTGGAAATAGACAAAATAACATAGAAAAATAAAATGATAATTCAAGTAATGAAAACTGATGATAATAATAACAGCAGTACCAGTTAGAGGAAAACAGGATACCAGCATATATAGCAATAAAGAAGAGTCATAATAACAGTAAAAAAACAATAATAAAAAAATAATAATAATAATGATAATATTAATAATGATGATAATAATAATAATAACAATAATAACTCTAAAAGCAACAGTACCAGTTAAAGGAAAAAAAAAAAAAAACTGGTTACTAAAATAAACACTAATACTACTGCTCCCCCTCCCCCCTTGCCTCCCCCTTCCTCTTCCTAATTCAGTCCCCCGCCCTCCTCCTTTTCTCCTGCCCCCAGCACCCCATATATCAATGCATTATGTTCTTACTCATAGTCATACCTGAAGAGGGCCCAAGTCGGGTCGAAACGTAATATCTCCCCAGTAAACACCCGTTTCGACTTGTGGCTTTAATTCTACCATATTAGAAATCACGGCTATGTGATAACAAGACACAGAAAATGGATATGTTAATATCTGACGATTTGTACATGTATACATGCAAATTGGCCTGTGACGAAAGGAATAGCTGGGGGGGGGGGTTAGACATACATCCGAAAATAGTGGTGCTGTACACACACACACACACACACACACACACACACACACACACACACACAAAGAGTAGTAAAGGTAACCATTATTGAACATGAGAGGGTATGGAGATGGAGGATGAGAGAACAGGGAGAAGAAAAACAAAGTTGCATACAGACTGGTGAGAGGGAAAGGGGTGGAGGGGTGATGAAGACGTCATGGTGAGGGTGGGGGGGGGTAGTGGTGCCGGGGGTGATGAAGAGAGCTGCATGCAGCCCTGATGGATCTGGGAATCCCTTTCATTTGATTCCAGTCACTGTTACTACCTCCACATAGTTGAAAGGGACGGCTGTAACACAGCAAAAAATCACATGCGGTAGTAAATTTTCACTCAGTTTATTCATCTGTCTCTTTATCAGTCTGCATACTATGATAAAACATTGAAAGTAAAGATTATGTTGATATATGAAGTCCTAAATTATTTTCAGCTTACACTCCGCTGTGTAATATTTTTTGAACTGGATAAGCAAAAAATAAATGCATCACACTACATGAGAGAGGTAATGAGAAGTATACAGAACATGCATGACAAAGGGTAACGTGGGGAGGTGAGTGTACGGGGGAAGTGGTCATCATTTAGAACATAAAATGTAAAACATAATAATTTGCATAACAAAAATGAAATCAGAATACGGAAGAATATAACCGCTGTCCAGAAGGACACGTATCTTTCCACCAAATCTGAAGATAATTTTGCCCAATTGGGGTGCCACTGTCCAGGTAGAAGCGTCTCTGTAAGTGCATCAAATTCGAAAATGTTTGTAAACAGATAACCTGGGAGATGTTAGTTTGTATGTGAACTCCCCAGTCTCTTTGCTGAAAGTATTTTATGCTTTTTTTTTTTTTTATCCAGTATATTACCTGTTTTTTCCCCAGATTCCATCACCAGTGGTTCTCACGGCGCCCATCTCCACCACCCCGGCCATTGCAGCAACAGTGCAGCAAACCTGGCTGCACAGTTGCACCTGTCCCACCACCAGCCATCCCAGGTGAAAATCCGACCAATAACTTGCTGCCTCCATTGTGCACTGTATTTTCTATTGCGTAGCCAACAAAATCAACCCACCCCGTTCCGTCAACGTATGGGTACGTTGCAACGATTTGCATTTGCCAGTCCCGGCGACATACCAGTACGTCGTGCAATTGCAAGGTCCCTAATTTGCACAATTTTCAATTTTCGCGCGTGATTTTTCGTATGTATACACGGGACACCTTCCTCTATTCCTCTACAAGATGCCAAGCAGGGACAATGCCTTACACCGCATAACTTCCCCCCTCCCCCTCTCACGCCATTGTCTCGGCAATTCACCTGTTACCAGTGACCTGGCTAGTAAAGATATTCAGGGCCAGAGTGATTCCCCAATCGATGACAAGGTGGAGGACAATGTTTACATAGCATTAGAAGAAGAAACAGCCAGAAATAATGATCAGGTAATGTGGCAAAAAAAGGTCAGGTATGGTGATTAGTTAGTGAGTGAAACAATGCTTATAATGCCTTTATTACTGCTTGAAAACCAATATACTCTCATACTACATATACATTCGTACCAAGTAAATAAATAAATACCGTTTATGAGTGGATAAAATAGTTACCCTCCCATAGAACTCGTTTTCTTTGATGCCAGCATGTTAGAAAACCCAGTCAGGTAAGGAGGAACTCCTACCTGGATTGGGTATTTTAAACCTCAGGTGAGCGATTTCTCTATGAATTTTCGATGTTTCTCACCAAAAGCGAAGGTTTTAGCCAAAAAAAAAAAATTCTCAAAAATACCTCGGGACTGGGGGATGTCGGAGGTGCGGAAAACCTTGGGACGTGACGGGTTAATGTTATTATTTGATAGTCTATTGATTTTTTTTTTTTTTCTGCTAATCCTTTCTCTTACCTGTTTCTCCCCAAGATACCATCGCCAGTGCTTCTACAGCTGCACCTGTCCCACCACCTGCCATCCCAGGTACCTCAGGCCACACGTCTGCACCACACCCCACGCCAATGCTTCCAGACCATTAGCCCATCAAAATTAATACCAGTATCATTCCCTGAGGATGGTGACGACGACAGTGACAGTGGCTGTGAAATCGATGGTAGGGACTACGGGTGGCCAGACAGCAGCACCGAGATGGAGTCATCCAGCAATAACGAGGAGGAGGAACCGTTTCACAGGGACAAGGACAATGGCCTGAATGAAGGCGAGGACGACGATGAACTCTCCTTACATGAGACCTCAGTCTTCTCGTTTGCCTGGTCGGAGGGGTCAGATTTTGTACCAGACCTGCACGAGTTTCAACGTGCAGGTCTGGTACGAGTTTCGACAACGGAAGACTGGCCTTGCACAGACGAGGCAAGGGAGAGTGACTTTTTCCGTGCCTTTTTAGATAATGAGGTCCTGTCATACATTGCTGAGAACACTAACAAACATTATCGTTATGTGTCTTAGCAAATGGACTTCATCTCTCCACGCTCCAGGCTACGGCAGTGGGTGGATACCACGCCCAGGGAGCTCATTGTTTTTATTACTTTGATGTTGGTGATGCCACTTTGTAAGAAGCATGTGATAGATCATTACTGGCAGAATGACGCCCTTATCCCCACACCCCTGTTTAGCAAATATATGACTCGGGACAGGTTTTTATTGCTATTAACTTTTCTGCATTTTGCAGACAATGAAAATCCTGCCCACGATGACCGTATCTGGAAGGTGAGAGAAATATTTTCAATGCTCCTTTCACGGTACAAGAAATATTTCTATCCCTTCCAGAAGCTGGTCATCGATGAGTCACTTCTGTTATACAAGGGTCGCCTAGTTTTTAAACAGTATATCTCCTCAAAGCGCCATCGCTTTGGGATAAAACTGTTTGTGCTATGCGACTGTGAGACAGGAGTTGTGCTTGATATTGTTGTGCACACAGGGACAGATCATGATGTACCAAAGGTCAGTAAGACCGACCCCATGGGTATGTCTGGTGCCATCGTCAAAAAGATGATGGCACCTTACATGGGCAGGGGTCACATTCTCTACACTGACAATTGGTACACAAGCCCTGCTGTCTGTCAGTTCCTTCATGATAATAAAACTGAGTCATGTGGAACTGTAAAGAAGGGTAGGAAATATGTGCCAAAATTCCTTGTCCAGATGACACACCTTGAAAACCCGAGCTCAAGTGACGAGCTAGACGCAACTGATGCCCACCATGAGAGGAGCAGGAAGCGTACGAGACGAATGAACTGTCATGTGTGCCTCAACACAACGCGAGGCACAAAGAAAAAAACTAAAGTAAATGTCATGTGCAATGAATGTAAAGTTGGCTCGTGCTTGGTTGAGTGCTTCCGGGTCTACCACACCGTAAAACACTTCTAAGTTCTTCAGCGGTGGTCCTGGGAGCCTCTATGTCTATATTATTGTGTAGCAGAATATGGTGATATCTGTATGATTGTGTATGTTGTTTGGTTGTGGTGGTGTATGGTGATTTATGGTTGTGTATAAGGAATAGTTGTGATGATGAATGATAGTGTATGCATGGTTCTATATGGTGTATGGTTGTGGTGTTTGTTGGAGTCTGTATGCTTGTGTTTGAGGCATGGTTGGTGTGGTGTATGGTGGTGGTCTCTGTATGGTTGTCTATGGTGAATGGTTGTGGTGGTGTCTGTATATTTATGTATGGTAATATGAATGTGTATAGTGCATGGTATAAACCAGGTTTGTAAGTCGATACCTAAAACACCGGCCTAGGACTCCACAGTCCTGGCATATACTGTATATACTGTAAATTTTAACATTTTAGCGTATAATAAATTATCATCATTAGTATTTTCTTTCATGGCCCTTTCTGTGTTCAGTTACACGACAGTAAAGTAAGGAGTCTACAATAGGACTA